>NC_034598.1:9220240-9222179 GCF_900095145.1 Mus pahari
TGGTGGTGGTGGTGATGATGGTGGTGGTGGTGATGGTGGTGGTGGTAGTGATGGTGGTGGTGATGATGGTGAGAGGTAAAGTGAGCATGAATGAAGTCCTTAGCACACTGCTCTCAAGGTTAAGCCCCTAATTGATGAGCTATTTCTCAGCAAGGTTCTTCCTTCACTATGGCTGCAGCTGCTCGTTGGGAGACAGAATAAGAACCCCTCTCTGGGTTTGTAGTCTAATTTGCCATCTACGGATGTGGGTAAGGATCAATGTATGATCTCATTGCCGAGGCAATGAATGAAGCGTGTAATCATTCTGTTCCCTCGACTCAAGTGTTTGGCACAGGAACACGGGTAGCAACCATGGCCTCGTCTGCACTGGCACTAGAAAATGAAACACACCAGTTTCTCCAGCTCGTGCCTCTGCCTGCAGGGTTCGACCGGCTGTCCCCTTCCACCAATGGGCTGGAGGACCAAAGCGCATCAACTCAGCCACGGTATTCAGTTTCTAGGGTCCAAAACAGAGTGAGTTGGGTCCCAGAGCCTGCCTCTGAGGAAGACAGAGGACATGGAAGAATGTTCAGGGCAGGTCACCAGAGCTGGAGGAACAGGACCCTGGAGGAAAGGCACCTACTGTGCCTCAGCGAATCAGCCATGTGGGGCTGGCATGGGAAGCGAAGCGCGAGAGATATGGACCATAAATATTGATAATAATTATAATCTCCTAATATTTATAATAATGATGATCTCCTGTGTACTGAGACTGGCAAATGAGACCAATAAGACATGATCCCCATTCTCAAAGACTGCAGATTAGAAAGGACATGGAGCGGTGTGTGGCTGACAAGTCAGTGTGGACTACATGGGGCGAAGGTCACTGTGCAGGAAGGGAGGACAGCTTCTCTGAGCAGGGGCTGTGGGAATCAGGAGAGCCACTGGGGGCTGAGGCTTCGGACATGGGGAGAGAGCAGGACTCCCAATTCAGACACAGGCAGTGGGTAAGGCTGGCGAGGGAGTGGGTGGGGCCAGGAGACCGGCTCAGCTGGGCCTGTGGCTCTGATGTCTAGGGCCTACGTGCAGTTCCTGGGCTTCTGTAACTGTGGCACACCTGTAAGGGAGGGTGGCTTTCAAGTCTGTCACTCCAGGGTCCAGAAGTCCAGGGATTTCCAAGCCCTAGAAAGCATCCAGGCAGAGTCTGGGTGAGACCAAGAAGTGGTCGGTCCTGGGCACAGCCCTGTCCTCCTGTTATGTCTGAGGAGACTCCAGGACAGAGGCTGTGAGCTTCATTTTTCTCTAGTCTGCCCTGGGCAGAGGCAGATAGGGTGTGCTCCACTGGATTTGACAACTTATTAGAAAAATATGGCCTGGTGCACTTCTTCTCAGAATGGAATATCCTCAGTGCCACCCCTCCCTCCCCCCAGTGAGAAGCCATAGACGATACCTTCCAACACTCACTCCATGGTCTCTCAAAGAGTGGGTCTCAGCCTTCCTAATGCTGCGACCCTTTAATACAGTTCCTCATATTGTGGTGGCCCCTGACCATACAATTTTCGTTGCTACTTCATAACTGTAATTTGCAACTGTTATAAATTGTATATCTGATATTTCTGATGGTCTTCGGTGACCCCTGTGAAAAGGTTGTTCTAACCACAAAGGGGTCACAACCTGCAGGTTGAGAACCACCTGTCTAAAACAAAGGCAATGTCCAGACACAACTGAATCACTGCTGCGGTTTTTGTTTTCTATGACAGTGTCTCTCTACACTGCCTTGACTGTCCTGGAAGTCACTATGTAGACCAGGCTGGTCTCTTGAATCCTCTGCTGGGACTAAAGGTATGTTCCAGGACAGACAGCTCACTGCTGCCAATTTAAAGGGAGCCAAAGTGATCCCTCTGAGGAAATGACCCCTCTGAGGAAGTGACCCCTCTGAGGAAGTGACCCCTCTGAGGAA
>NC_034598.1:9222494-9231390 GCF_900095145.1 Mus pahari
CTCTGAGGAAATGACCCCTCTGGGGAAGTGACCCCTCTGAGGAAGTGACCCTTCTGAGGAAGAGATCCCTCTGAGGAAGTGACCCCTCTGGGGAAGTGACCCCTCTGGGGAAGAGACCCCTCTGAGGATATCAGCCACTTCTCCCAGTCCAGACAGAGGCCTATCAAGCTTGCACTTTGCCAGTTGTGTGACTTGGATGGTAACTAAACCCACCGGGCTTCTTCTTACATGTTAAAGGGAAAGAGGCTTTTTCTCGAATACTTGCTATGAAGAGGAAGTGAGGCTGCTGTTCGTGTGTTTAATCCAGGCTGGTTCTTATGCCCTTAACTGTTCTGTTTCTCTGTGTGTGTGGTTTTGATGGTTCAAGACAGGGATATATTCAGAGAACACCAGGATCAGGAGGGAGGGAGGAGAAGGAGACAGTGGCTGGTGAGATGGCTCAAACCCTTTTCCTGTGGGCACAAAGGTACCTTTTGTTTCCAGGAGGGTCAAACTGTTTGCTGGACAATCTTGGAGGACAGACAAAAGCCAGGTCAATATCCTGGATGCATGTCTGTATAGCCAAGTCTAGATGAATGACACTATCAGGGACTTTGACCCCCCGGGTCTGGCATGTCTATGTTCTCACTAGGTCTGCCACTAGGAACTTTACACAGAGCCACTTCCATAAAAGTGATCTTCACTTGGAAGCCTGCAAGAGTTCTCCACACTCCAGAAGAGAAAGAAACCAGGCTTCTAGACTCCACAAGCCGACTGCTTGGAGGATCCATTCATGGTGTCTATTATTTTAATGAGCATTTGGTTTTTTGTTTTTATTTATTTATTTATTTATTTATTTATTTATTTATTTTGACAAGCTAAGTCAGCTAGTCGTGGGATCGCGGACACCCCTGTTTGCTTTGCTAAGTTGGAGGTTTTGCTTTGTTTTCACACATAGAACCTGAGGATCAGCCTCGATTTACCTTGATTAGAACCACAGTTGATGCTCGTTTTACCTTTGGAGTCTTCCGGTATTTTCAGATGAACCGGGTCCATCTGAACAAAGCTGCAGCCAAAGTCCCAGTGGGCCCTGGGGCAAGAGGGGTGAGGTGGGGTCAAGTGGGCAGGGGAGATGGCAGTTGGAGTGAGTAGGACGCAAGGCAAGTGCTTACTCACAGATGGCAGCGACTTGACTCTCAGAATCGAGCTCTAAAGTCTCCGCTGACAAGGTCAGCAGAGTCTGCAGGCCCCAGAACTCCCTTGTGCACACGTGTCTGGTCACAGTTGGGGTAGCTGGCCCAGAAATGGCAGTGTGGGCCATGCAACCCCTGTACCTCATCATCTTTGAAAGCTTACATCATCTTAAAAAGTGTCTCCCGGGACTGAGGGGACAAAAATAAGCACTTTCTATAATAAGGCAAATAACAACAACAACAATCTTAAGAATGAGAAAAGCCAAATAAGCACGTGTAAGTGCGCAGCTGATGTTTCTCAGAGATTTATTTGTCTGACGATTCTGACACGGCAGGAAAAGGAGTACCCAGAGGGGTGGCTGCCTCCTGCAGGGCGTGGCTTGGTGGTGGGTTGTAGGCTGGTTTAGTTTGTTGTTGGAAGTTTTTTTTTTGTTTGTTTTTTTGTTTTTGTTTTCGTTCCCTTTTATAAATCTCTCCCTGGGCTTATGAGCAACCCCTCCCTCCCGCCTCCCTTCCCCCTGCCCCCCAATTTCATGTTTAAAAAGCGAGCTTGCTCGCCAGGTGTGTCCCCCCAAGCTCCCACGGCTCTAATAAATAAGAAGCGCCTGTAAAACAGTAGCTTGACTCGACTGTACAAAGGCGTAGATAGAAATACAGTCTGTACACGCATCCGCGGCCCCAGTGCAGCCGCAAAGCCCCTCCTACCCTCCCCGCTGCGTCTGTCACCCTCCTGCTGAGGCTCCGTGGCCTGGAGGGGCGGGGCACCTGGACCCCTCCAGAGGGAACAATTGCTTTTATTTGAGTCAGTAAACAGATACACTGAATCACAAGGTGATTTGACTTGGTTTTTGTTTTGTGTTTTTTTTTTTTTTAAGTTTTCTTCTTTTTTTTGGATTTTTTTCTTTTCTTTTCTTTTTTCCGTACTCATCAGACTGGGGCACTGCACGACTGTCTCAGCGACTCAGTGCCAGTACACATGTTCTAGAGGACTTCTGGACTCGCAGCTACAACTGTACAAGTGCACACAAGTAAATCTACCCTGTTATCCTCCACCCACTGATTGAGGATCGAATTGCACATTTCTCTTAACCATGACAGGAGAAAGCAAACAGTGAAACAGAATCGGGGTGATCTTTCTCACTTTCTCTCTTGTTTGCATCGGCTTGTCCATACCATTCTAATTATCATGAAAGGACTCTGCGCACAGAGAGATTGTCTCGCTGACTTCCTGGACCACGGAAAACCATCAGGGTTGAAATTTCATCCGAGTCTTTCCTGACGCCCAGCAAATATTCCCCCCTCAGATTATATTACACCTTGAGGGCATTTTGGTCTTCAGTTCAACACTCTTGCTCTGTTCCCAAATGGGGCGCTGTTTAGGGGCATTTCAAGAGAAAGCTGAGAAGAATAAACATTTACCGAGTTCTCTTGGCATTCCGTCTCCGTAAAACCACAGTATAAACTATCCATGCTGCTTCCTGCATCTGGCAGATCGAAAATTAAAAGCCATAAAAGTGTAACACTGAAAATATGGCATCAAAAAGGATAAAGGTGGCCTTTGTAAAAAATAACATGAAAAGTATATTAGCCGATAAAATATTCTACCTCTTCATTTAAAAGTGCATCGTGGGCTGGGCAGAGATGACTCTGAAGCATGGAGAACTCCAGCACCCATCCGTCTCTCCCCACCAAAACGTGAACAGTTCTGTTCCTAAACCATAAAAGCAAATCACAATTCTTATCGTAGCAGCAAACCACAGCAGTTCTTAAAAAGATTTTTTTATATATATATAAAAGGTTCTTATTTTCCAGTCCCTGTCATCCTCTGGCCTCATCCACAGAGCCTTGAAGATGGGGTGAGGATACCTACATTGGTCCTTGTGGAGGGTTGGTGTTTTGTTTTGCTATTTTTTGTTGTTGTTGTTTTTAAACCAGCGAAATCCCTAAGTTCTTCTGGGGAGACTCGAGATGAAGTGGGCAGTAATGGTGGGCCCGGGCTTGATGGGTCCAAGACCTGCTGGCTTCTCCGGCCTTGAGGCCACCAGGGAGAGCCGCTTCCTCCAAGATGTTTAATGACAGGAAGCTGTGTTATTTGCTTGAGTTTTAGCCAGAGGGAGGTGGTGAGCTGACCAGCTGGTGTCATTGGATGGCATGACATGGTTTGCTCCACGCCCTCTCTCCATGCAATGTACCCTGGGAGCGAGTGTTCCTGGGAAAAGATGAGAAGGATCCATGAGAATGCGCTGGACCAAATCTCTACCCAATCTGCCCACCTCCCCCCACCCTGTCTAGCTGCAGAGAACCCGTCAGAAGTGAGAGAGCTGCAGCTCCGGTGCCAGCTCACTCTAAGATGAATCCCAGAGCTGTGGGTTCCGCGGCATGATTTCAGAGAGCTTCATTCAGTCTGCTCCGGATCAGGCCTGCCAGCTTTGTGTGAGGAACTGAAGCCCCAGCTCTCTCTGGAAAACCATAACGAGCGCGATGGACCACGCCCTCCCCAAAGACCACAGCATCCTTTGCAACCAGCAAACACAGCCTCCACATGACTACATGATTAACCAAGAGGAGGTTTTTTGAGTCACCCAGGGTCGCTCGAAAGCCAGACAAGGTCCTAGAGAGAGATGCGGGTCTCCAGTTCCCATAGCAGTGCTTCCCATATGCACGCTGGTGTTTGAGGTCTCAGAGACTCACTGTTATTACTTGTCAAAGGCAAGCCACGGGCAGCTCTTCACATCGAAACAACGCAAGAGCACAAGGTGGTCAGATAACAAATCACCCATGCATGGTGGACCTGAGCTGAGGGTCCAAACCGAACTTTCAAACTAGTTCTGTGGGATGCTATCCCCACATGGCCTACACACTTGAGGCTCCACCTCTTTATCCTTACTGGTTTCTGTTGTTTGCTACCAGGCCCCTCAGTGGAAGCCCAGGCTCTTGAAGAGTCAGGCATTCCCAAGAGGCAACCAATTAGAAGTTTCCCCTGCAAACTGTGACATCCCTGGGGCTCTGGCCTGGGCCATTTAACTCTCTTCTCTACATTAGCTGTCTTGTTGGTCAGCAGTGTCCAACTCAATTTTGTCCAATGAACGAGTTAAGCAGCTGTCTTCCACTATGTCCCCAAGGAGTCCCTCTACCGATAAATGTGGTTGTGAGAAACAGAAAGAGTAAGCTCTGCACAGGAGAGATGGTAAAACACAAGACTCACACACATCTTTATAACCCTGGAGATTCTTGGAATACGGAGCAAACAATTTCCGAGAGATGATACATTCTAGGAGTCACAGGGAACCCTAGAGATAAAATGTGACAATTTCACTTTATAGAAGGAGAAATGGAGGCAACGCAGACCTGGAATTCAGCTCAGGGTTTTAGCAGAACATGGTCAGCCACCTACCGGGAGGACTCCACTAAAGCTCACACGGTCCAGATCCTGGTGTTAATGGCAACGATAATAATCATCAGCCAAAACCAAGGTTTGGAATTCTCAGTGTTCAGGGGAGGAAATGCCTGAGTTCCCTAAATCACATTAAACCGCCAGGTCTGTGTGCAGTTAATATGTATATTAAGTAACCAAAGTGTAAATGCAAAAGGCCACAAATATGCAACGGGGCGGGGCTTATGACAGGGGAGGGGCTACGAGGCCATGGAAATCTCTTCATCTGGCACAGGCAAGTTTGGATATGCGGAAGTTAATCTCCGAGTACAGAGTTTGCATCTCCTAGCCCCCTTCTGTCTGGAGGATGAGAACCCCAAACAAAACCATCAAGAAATGGAGACACATCGGAGACCTCAAGAGATTGCAAAAGAGTTGAGCAATGAAAAGTGGGTTAGAACACACAGGGTCACTTCTGGGGACACTGCGTGGAGGCTGGGAACCCCACCTCTGGGCCTGGGACCAAGAGTGACCACACACTAGAGTTAGGAGGTGCGTGCGTGAGTGTGTGTGTGTGTCCACATTCTTTCTTTTGAAAGGAAAAGAAGAGTGGTTTTTAACATTTCCTTCCAGTAACTGGGAGGTACTACCATTTTTGTTTCAACTATTGGTTCTGTGATGCATATAGCATTTTCCTTTAATGTATTCACAACCCAAAAAAGTGAAAGAAAAAAAAAAAGAAGAGAAAAGAAGGAATCTCTCTCAAATAAGTGTCTTTGTATTCAAATCACCTTTGGACAAAGACCAAGTCGGCCCAGCGACAGCCTATGGAGGGAAAATGTCTAGGTTTTCATAAGAGACTGGGAAATCGGGCTTATAATGAGAGCCGTTCTGGAGCCTTAAGTAGAGCATTTGCCATCCCAAACACTATAATAATCATTATTATTCTCTGGTATCTATTATTGTCTGGTAAATAATATGTGTTTTCCCCCCAAGTTCCAAAGGGTGCAGCTGCATGCGTTCTATTTTTTGCAGCCCCGGGCCTGCTGCTCTGCAAGCCTGCTTACATAGAGCTTATTTTAAGAGCGTGCAAAGGAGACTGCGCGTGCCCTTCCTCTCCTCTCTTGGCACACTTGTGCACCTGGGACATCCCCAAAGGCCAGAGGGTGGCAGTCTCTTTCTGTTGCCAACTTTTGAAGCAGGGGTGGTATTACAAATTCAAGGCAGACACCCTTGTTGGTGGCACGGGCTACAAGCCTGGTGTTACAGCAAGGGAGCAAATGTGGTCTCTACTCTCCCAGTTTTCAATGGTAAGTTACATATGGAAACTTCTTAAGTAGGCGAGAGATAGCCTTGGAGGTTCAGAAAGTGGTCATGTCAGAAGCTAAGGAGCTTTCTCACACAGCAAAATCCTATGGAAAACCTCTCTCCATTGTCTAGCTGTGTACATAGAGGAGAAACTAAAAGAAACGGCAGAGGCACCCGCGTGCCCATCCCAGCCATCTTTGTGCTCTTGGCCATGTTTCTCTCTAGCTCTTCCTCAAGGCTTGATGAGGGATGCCTGGGTGGTACTCTCTGCCATCTCTTATCTCCCTCAGGCTCCTTAGGGACTGTTGGCAAAGGTCAGTACATACAGTCTTGCAATTAGAGAGTAATCTCTTGTCACTACATAGGGAAGGTGCTCTTTCTGGATCTTCAAGTCCAGAGCTTTAGAGTGACTTTTGCTCTGGACATGAGTACACACATACAAATGTGTGTGCACACACTCCTGTGGCAGAGATTTCTGGAGTGCCTCTCAATGCAAAGGATTCTGGGAAAGTGCCCGTACTTGTACCTCACACTTCAGGTTTTCTTTGAACGATGGGTTTTGTCTGAAAGCAGGATAACTCATCTGCGTTCCACGCCACATGCTATTTCCCATAGACAAAGCCTAGTAGTGCCACGATGCACGGTCTCTATGGCCAGCTGTCTTCAAATACCAGACATGCCTTCCCTTCTACCCAGCAGAGAGATACGCTCTCACAGAATGACAGTTGCCCACAACAAAGGCTGAGACATACTCTGTCTACCCGCCAAGTTCACGGGGAAGCAGTACTGAAAAGGTGATTCAACTGCCCATAGAACTTTCCAAAGGGTTAAGAGCAAAGTGGAGCCCTGACACTGTTAAGTTCTTTTAAAGCCAATACCCTCAAAACCCGATCATTCTCACATTTACCTCTTCGACTGAAAGTCTAAGATGCATGCTGCTGCATTTTAGAAAGTTCCCAGACAAACGTTCCCAAAAGTGTGGACCAGGAAAAATTAAAGCTCTCATTTTAAACCCAACCATGTCAAGCTAGCCTTTCTGTGATGTGAGACCCCATCTTTGACCAGAAGCATGCCAATTTAGTCTGTTATCCAATTTTTTACTTTTATTCCTTTTCTTAAATACCTCATAATTTGCATAATCAAAACCTAGTAGGTGTGTCCTGCTCATTCATAAAGGCAAGCCTCCTGTTGGCCGCCATATTTCTTCCCAGGTGTTTAAAACCCCATGGCATCGACTGTGATAGGCAAGAAATGTCCCCTGCCAAGGCGTCTTTCCTTTGCCCAATTATTCTGGCCCTAGCCGAGATCCGCTCACTTGAATCCCGCTGCCCATCACTTATCAGAGTTAAATACAGCCATTACGTGCTGGCGGAGGCTTCCGTGTTTATCTGGGACAATAACGAGTCCCCAAGGACAGACGGCTCTCAGGTAGCAGCGGCTATTCTGGGACACTCACAAGGGTAGAGCCCTGTGGTCAATGAACAGAGCCGCCTGCAGCAGCTGATAAACTGTGAGCTTGATGCCAGATAGGGGTCCTTTACCCAGCTCATGCCAGACAGGGCTACACAGCCTGGGCAGGCTTTGTCACCTCCCATGTCAACCGTTGCTGTCTGAAGAATTTTGAGATGGCTTTTTACCAGGTTGGACATTTTTAATCTTTGAAACGGATGCCATCTCTTTTCTTCTATCTCACTGAGAGGGAATAACTGAAGGATAGCCCTTCTGCTGGAGGGCGTGTGATTGGAAGAGGAGGCTGTGCAGGGGTACACAGCGCTTTTGGATTACAACTCCATCACTCACCCTGTGGTTCTGATAAGCTACTGCTCACGTATTTTTAAAACCAAGTACACTGCATCTGTCTGTCTACTTACCTACCTACCTACCTTCCTTCCTATGTCCCTCCCTCTCCTCTTCCCTCCCTCCCTCCCTCCCTCCGTTCCGTTTTTCAGAAGGTCTCATACAGCCCAAGCTGGCCTCAGCCTTGCTTTGTAGCCTCCTCCTTCCACCTCCCAGATTACATGTGTTAACACCACACCAAGTATTTTGGGTTTATTTCATTTAAGCACCCACTTCAATCATAAACAAAGCTAACAACACATCCTGGATTAGACGATGTCACAGAGAAAACAATTTGCCAGGACGGTTAAGAAAATGAGCCACTTGGGATCTCCTTCCAGAAGCAACCTCACCCCCTCACAGCGAGAGCTGGCCTCCGTCCCTATTTATTTCCTTGCTTTTTCTCCTTGACCAGTGATCAGGTACGTTATAATGTCTGAGCTGGAAGGAGCCCTAGAGATGGGCACCATTTAACTCCTTCAAATTAGCAAACAAGAAATCAGAAATATTCTCTGATAAGAAAGAAAAAAGTATGTCTTCAGGACTAGAGAAATGGTTTGGGGTTAAGAGCACTGGCTGCTCTTCCAGAGGACCCAGGTTCAATTCCCAGCACCTACAGGGCAGCTCACAACTATTTGTAACTCCAGTTTCAGGGAGTCTCATGCCTATGCACATAAAATTAAATAGTTTTTTTTTAGGGCTGGAGAGATGGCTCAGAGGTTCTTCCAGAGGTCCTAAGTTCAATTCCCAACAACCACATGGTGGCTCACAACCATCTTTAGTGGGATCCAATGCCCTCCTCTGGTGTCTGAAGACAGTAACAGTGTATGTACTCACATATATAAATAAATAAATATAAAAGTACTTTAAAAAGTGTGTTTTTATTCAAATCCTGTCTAGTACCCACAACCAGCTGATAATAAGCCTTTCTTCAGCTCTTCCCCCCACACCCTCTGTGACTATCTGAGCACGTGCCGCTGTGTCCCTACTACAGGTGCTAAATCCAAATGAGCCGAGTGACAACTCTGATCTCTACCTCAGGGTCTTGAAAAGCCTTTGCCAAAACTGTGCCTTGGATGAAAAAAGCCAGATGTCATTGTGTCAGAATTGCGTTTGCTCTCTCTCTCTCTCTCTCTCTCTCTCTCTCTCTCTCTCTCTCTCTCTCCCTCCCCCTCTCTACCTCAGGGTCTTGAAAAGCCTTTGCCAA
>NC_034598.1:9232160-9260821 GCF_900095145.1 Mus pahari
TAGCCCTGGCTGTCCTGGAACTCACTCTGTAGACCAGGCTGGTCTCGAACTCAGAAATCTGCCTGCCTCTGCCTCCTGAGTGCTGGGATTAAAGGTGTGCACCACCACGCCTGGCTGAAGGGTCAGGTTCTTAAGTACCCTTCAGTAGCCACTTCCTGTCTCAGCCCATACCCAGGTGTTTGGAGAAATCGGATGGAACTTTTGCCGTGGCCTCTCTGACCTCTGAGTGGAAGGAACAACATGGTTGTTTTCCAGAGCACACACAGTGGTAGGAGTTCTGGGCTGCAGAGCCATAGGGACAGTCTTTATAATAAACACATGCCCGGAGCCAGGGCGCTCACTGGCACTGCTAACTCTATGGATTGGGGTCACTGTTTCTCTTAAATACATGCCAAGGAAGACAAACCCCAGTTCTGTTTACTATTTACAAGCCTCTATTTACCTCTATGTGTCTCTTTACCTAGCAAATAGGTTTTAAAAGGGCATACATGCAATATTGTTGCCAGCATGAAGCACATAGAACATTGCTCTAGAAACTACTTGATGAGTATATGATTATTAATTGACATTTATTTAAGGACAAAAATGCAGTGAGAGATGCTGTAAAACTTGTCCAAATCATCACTCATAAGTTGGACAGTCGGTTCTCAAATCCAGCCCTGGGATGATGATCTGGCAAGACCACATTTTTTTTTACTAGCGAGGCACCTACACCATACATGTCCTCTTAAACGCTCCCTCTCCCTGAAATCTTGTCATGACGCACTGAGGGACTTAACAGAGCTGACGTCACTTCCGGCTAGCAAAAAGACCACTGAGGCTTGAATCAGAATTGGCTACGCTATTGGCTCCCTTCAAGGCTTCAGGTCTACGGCCACTGGGGGGAAAATAGATAGGAGCATCTCCCGAGCCACATGACCTGAGAGCATTTGGTTGAGTTTCTGAGAAAATGTCTTCAGGTGTCTGAGAACTAACTGCTCCACTTGCCTTGTTCCCAAGAGCCTTGCTGTCACTCTTCAGACCTAGAATGGAAGTCTAGGTATCACTTCATGTCCCTGAAGGCTTCCTGGCCCTCATCAAGGACATCCATGTCTAGAATAGACCTGACTTCTGCACAGCCCCTTCATATTCTTAAGTCCCTCGAGCAAGTGAAGACTGCCAGACAATATCCCTCCTCTCGCCTTACCCAGCTGGTCTCAGTTCATTGCTGCTAGCTGGGGTGGGGTGGGAAGTAGAATTCCTGTTTCCATGGCAACCTAGGGTCCATGAGCATCCCCTTTCTTGACCAAGGAATGCTGATGGCTATGAGATTACCTTCTACCCTAAGCCATGAGGTCACCTTAGGTCTACCTGGGACCAAGAAGGCTCTCTACTGCCCTGCTCTGATGGCTTCACATACTTAAGATACTGATATGGCAGCCAAGGCCTCTCACCCACTGCTGGTAATTAGCTTGTCGTTGCAATTCCAAGACCAAGACCTTCTCTCACTTCCTTTCAGTCTATGAACAGTCTGCTGAGGTAACTTTCCTCAAAAGCATATCTCATTGTCACTATTCTGCCCCAGGTCACAGTTATTAGAATCACTATGACATACAGAACCAATCCCTCCACCTCCTGTCCCCCAACTCCATCTCCATCTCCTCCTCACTTTCCAGCACCCTCTGTGGTCCAGCCCTTTGGTCTGTCCAAGGGCAGCACAGCTTGCTCTTAGATGCTTATCTGGCTGTCTCCCTCCAGCCTCTAACCCTGCCCACTAGCCTTTATCCCTTCTTGGGTCAAAAAGTTAACTGAACCATATGCTTTAAACAGCGCCATCAAGAGAGCCTTCTCACTGAGTACTTCAATAACACCTACTCTGTCTATCCCCAACCAGGCAGGAACTTGGGCCCGGTCTATTCTTCCTTGAAGCCCATGTTTCTGTAACATAGTTGCTTACATGTTCACATGGCACCTCTAACAAAAGGGCCTTTGGCTATTTCTTGCCTCTTAACTCTCCCTAAATAAGGACCCCTAACCCAAAAAATTCCAACTCCCCCCATTTCTCTTTATTTCTCTAACTACCCCCACTACGTTTTAGAAATAGAATAACCACAATAAGAGTTAGATATTGCCAGTGGGAAATGGGTATTTTATGCTACGGAGAAATGAAGATTACCTCTGAACAATCAATTAGCAAAAAGAACTGTCTCTGTCCCTCTGTTTTTGGATATAACTAAGTGTCTATTAGGCTTTATGGGTTGTAATACACAAGTTAAGTACAAATTAAGGATTTATAAATACCAAATAAAGGATTTTAAAATGTTTAAACTCCTGGGGGCTGGAGATGTTGCTCAGCTGGTAAATAAATGCTTGCCTAGCATGCATGACGGCCTAAGTTTGATCCTTAACACCATATAAACTGGACATGAGGCTATAGTTGTATAATCCCAGCACTTGGGGGAGGGTAAGCAAGAGGATCCGAAGTTTAAAGTCACTGTCAGCTACAAAGAGAGTTTGAGACCAGCAATCCATAAGATTCTATCTCAAAAAAGAAAAAAAAAAAAAAAAAAAAGAAAGAAAGAAAGAAAGAAAAGAAAAGAAAAAAGGTACAAAAGAGAGCACACACATACACACAGACACACAGAGCCGGGACACAACAAAGTGTGTGCTCATTGGGAAGGATGACTCTCAGAACCAGGACAGGACTGTAACCCAGTAGCCCTTGTCTTCATGTTCAGAGACATATAGCTTTTCTACTCAAATTTTTCATAGTTTTTCAATCATCTCTCGAGATTCACATTGCTTGAACCTTGGAGGATGTGAAAATAGCCATTAAGTCCCATGTTTATGATGTCATCATATCAAATGGGAGAAATGGAGGGACGTGGGTATATTTTTGGTTTGGCAGACTCTAGGACAATTTTTTTCTCTCCAACATTTGGGGTTTGGCTAAAACCAAACCTTATTTTGCCAAGCACTTTGGCTTTAATTTTTAAACCCATGTGTACTTTAAAAGAAATTCTATCTATATGTTTCTGACTCATTTACACTTAGCTCATGAAAACCCTGTTTGGTAAGCGCTAATAGATGTCCGGGCAGGTTTATGAGCCTTCTTAAGCCTTCTTTTCCCTCCATCCTTACCAGAGGTTGTATTTTGCTGGCCATAAAAGAGTGTGAGCCCCGGAGGCATGTGAGCAGTCTGAGATTCACGACCTCTGAAGCTTAAGTGAGTTACAAGGTACTCTTTCCCCATTCTCTTTTTCCAAAGTGCCCAAACAGGCTCCAGCTGACAAAGACCACTAAGGCTCACCTTCCAACGTGACAGTCAGACTGTGACTGGAGGCAAAAGGAACAAATCCACTCTATCCACCGACAAGTGGCCCCTGAAAGGCTTTGGAGGAAGATTCTGATGCTTCAGGCTCCGATACACACAGATTGAGATCTGACTTTCTAATGAAAGCCTCTTGATCACTCTCAGGAGAAGAAGTGAACTCAACTTGGTTCAAATGAGACCATTTTACCTTTGGAGTACTGGGAGATAATCTTTTTAATAGTAGACAACCAATCATGTTTAGGAGTTTTGACACATTTAAAAAAAAAAAACTGAAGCCACTAAAAATGGCATTTGAATTAAAACCAGAAAAGCAGGAAAAATGTACCCACATGCTATGACTTTCCCCAAATCTTCCATAATAGTGCTTGGATGGTGCAATTACAGTATACTATGGGAGATGGCTTTTGGATCAAGTACTTAAAAATGGCTTATAAATATTTAAAGTATAAGCATCTAACAAATCGTAATGACGAAGTTTTTACGTTTAACCACATGCGCTCCAAATATCTTGAAATTACTCTAAATATGGGTTTAAAATATCAAAAGAGCTTGTTGACGGCATGCAGAACTGTGTAGGGGAATGTAAACCTGATCGCTTCTTTCTCACACAACACCCAGTCGGCACAAGTTTTAAAGCATGAATGTACAGATTCCTTTAGAAAAGGATCCTGTTACAGTCTGAATTTTAAAGCAGGAAAAGAAGGATAAAATACAGGGTTGTTCTTCTCTCACCGAAAGCAGCTTAGCCAGTGTGCTTTTAGATACTTTGTAATTGTGGGTTACCTCAAGCCTGAGGTGGTAACATTTTAGAAATACTCTTCAAGGAGGCTATCGTTACAAACTGACACAATCAAATAGGACCCCACTCATTTTCAAGACAAACTCTTTGGCTGGGGAAGGAAGCTATGTGCAAAGGAGAGAACCACAGACTTTTAAAGTGTATCTTTTGCACATTAAGGCCTGACTCTTACCAAATGAGTTCCTAAGCCTGCCCTCACCTGTGATTCTTTAAACGTTAGCATCTATCTCTGCTTTGTGCTTGACCCAAAGCAGAACACAGCATGCCACTGGAAGTTTGAAGGGACACTGATGAGACAACAGTAGGCACAGCCAAGTTTGGATCCATCAGAGCCCTGACCATTTTGTTCTGCTCCCAGGCTCACCTCCCCATGAAGGACCGCACACTTGGTCGATCTAAGAATAGATAGTTGCTCACTTAGGAACTATTTGAAAGCACTAGTTATTAATCCCAAGGTTCATTTTGTGGTCTGTTTTTGCTCCAATCATTTTAAGTGTAGCATTTTCTAGACAAGCCTTAAAATAATCTGGATTGGGGCCAGAGAGATGATTCCATGGTTAAGAGCACTGGTTGCTCTTGCAGAGGTTTAGGGTTCAATTCCCAGCACCCACACGGCAGCTCACGGCCCCCTGTAATTCCACTCCAGGGTACCCACTGCCTTCTGGTACCCATGAGCACTTGCACACATATGGTGCACAGGCAAAACATCTTCACATGTATAAATAATTTTTAAAAAATTAAAACATATTGTTCCCACCCTGTTGTTGGCTGTGCAATCACCACTCTGAGGTCACGCCTCTTCTTCTCCCCCCCCCCCCATCAGTGCTATGGAGATCCAGAAATCTGAAGAAAAGCGCTACTTACTTGGTACTTAGAGTTGCCATCTGATTGGCCCAATAAACACAGCCCATGCCCAACTGTATTATCTCTTAAAGCTGGTTTATCTCTTTGTCTGAATGAATTGCCTTTATGCCTTTTGAAGCACTTAACATAATTTACATGCACATAAATGTATCTCCTTAGCATCCATCCACATAGAAAGCGCACTAACACAACATCCAAAGGAGGCAAAGAACTCTGTACAGGGTGGGGAAGGAAAATAGAGCAGCCTCCCCACCCCTTTGGCAGGATCTCTAAACAGGGGAGGCTGGAAAGAGGAGAGTGCTGGTGTGGAGGTGAACCCTGCGCACCAGCTAAGTGTTCCACACTGGCCTGTGTGTGGGTCCCTTAGACACCTCTGCCTCTTTATGAGGCTACTGTGTGTGGAAGTAGGCGTGAGTGACTGGATCATGATGCACGGGTAGCTACTTTCAGTGTGACAGGGGACCCAGGTATTACACCAGGCCATCCATCTATTTCCAGGGCCCTTATGGGCAATGGCTTGCTTGCCATTGTGGGTCAAATGTGTCCTGCTTTCCATTCCTTATTCCCCCCCCCTTTCTCTCCATGCCGGGGAACTGGGCCACTCTCCCCAGATCTTCTAGCCTGCCCCTCCCCAGTACCAGTTTCACTCAGCTGTACACTTCTGTGACTCCAGCCAGCCTCTTCCCTTGGTCTCAGTGATATTTTCCCATAAGATGGTGTCTTCCGTACTGTGTAAGCTTTGGGAGTTCAGGTGCCCAGATAGTATCTAGCTTGTATCTTCTCTTGTTTTACATTCTGTCACCACAGGACCTCACTGGCTATGGTAGCTTTAACTTTTTGTATTATGTCACTAAAGTAATCATTTAAAGGTAGTCGGTAACTATGACTTTGTGACATCAAGTCCATGGCAAAAACTGCCAAAAAAAACCCAAATTCTCATTTTTAACTGGTAATTAGCTCAGTCCTCTTGGAGCAATGAGAAAAAAAATCCAGTTCCAGATACTGCTTACTAACTATGCAGGATAATCCTTCAGAGGTAAATGGATTCTAAATCTATGGACTCACCATCCCTAAGCAATGAGTGAGCCCATAAAACTTTCTATATACTCTCACAGGACTGAGTGCCACCACACTTACAGTACTGAGTGGGTCCCTCTTGCAAGGTTGTGCACCAAATATTTCTCTTGTCTCAATTCAGTTCTGGTACCTCTTCAATGACAAGGTTATGACTTTGCTCCAAAACACTAACCACCTGGTCACACACTACTCCATCTTCAATCTGAACTTCACTGACATAGTATCTAAAAGTTGCACATTAAGGTCCCTCCCTTTACAAATCCCGGTACTAAGGATACAGGCAGTGGGGAGTTAGTTCACTGAATAAACATTTCTGTGTTTTATCTAGCCACTGTTCTTTCAGAGAGCTGGTGATCATGCCAGCTCTGTCCTATATATACTCACCATTTCCAGGTGTAGATGTGTCAGCCTGGTGGCTCTCAGTGGCTCTTTTCCACCCAGAACTATGCCAAGTGCAAACCGAGGGCTAGGATAACCTTTAATTCAGATACTGTCACCCAGTGGGTATTTCTAATCATTAAATACTTCAGCATGCACAGCTCAGGTCCAGCCTAGGGATGGAGAATTCCCACTTGTACAAACTTCTTCTTTCCACTCTGTTATAGTTTTTCTTTTCTTTAGAAGTTGGAACCCATGGTTTTAGTCTGACTTTCCCATGCCCTCCAAGAGAGGCTGTTGTCTTGGATTTTTCACTGTGAGAAACAAATTCACCAATGAGTACCTTATCACCTCCTTTTTGGCTTCCCCTGTGAAGCTAACCCTATGCTTTAAAACAGTTTGGGGCTTGTGGCTCTACAACCAGACTAAGCACCAAGAAGCCCAAATTATGTGAAGCTTCTCCAGTTTTCTTCAAATGCAAAGTGTATCCTCCCCTGTTGAGCAGGGACGAACATTGTGGAATTTGGACCAGGAACGAAGAGTCATGTGCTCTCTCTACCCATTTCCACAGCTCTAGAAATGTGAGAGACTGGAGAACCACAGAGCAGAGGGCACTGCATGGGTCTACTGCCCCCAGAGAGCATAAAGAATGGGGTGAAAGGGTTATTTCTGGTTTTCATTTTTTCCCCACTGATTATTTTGTTTAAAATATGTTATTTCCCTGGAAAACCAAGGAATGAGGATATTTTCTTTGAATATCTTCAAAAATTTACACATGGTTACTCTGAACTCCCCAGTGTACCATAAATAAGCATAAACTATAGAGATTCTAGTACAAACATCCCTCTGAGTTCAGGCAGCTACCCACCAAGCTTCCAGGCATCGGCAAAGGAGGGACTAGTCCGTCTACCAATGGAATTCTGTGTGGGGAGAATAGTTTAGACAGTGCTCATACATTGCTTTCATTATTATTTGTGGGGATTTTTTTTTTTTCTAGCTACTGAGGCAGTGGGACTGGGATTCCTAACTTTAAACATTGGCGATTAAAAAGAGTTTACAACCGTCTAAAAATCTTCAACTAAACTTAATCAGTTCTGCATATGGGAGAAACATCTGCCGGTTGGAATCATTTGAAACCACACGCACAAACAAGAATGAATAAAGTCGGGAAAGAGGGGACAGAACCATTTCAAAATGGGAGAGGGAGCCTGCAGTCTACACAGATTGAACAAATGTGTCGAGTTCTTTGAAGGCAAATCTAGTGGCTTTCGGGTTTCGAAATGTATTCTAAAAAGTATGGTATGGTACAGTGAAGGCGAGGCAGCCGATTTAGGCATATAGGTACCCAGCAAGACCTCCCCAGGGATTGGAGGACTGGGATCTGCAGGTCCGCACCGCAGCATGTCACCTTTTACATGGGGCTGGCTATCCTTGTGCTTGTGTGACAAGCACTTTGCCCACGGAGGCTTCTCCACAGCCCTTGCTTTTTATTCTTTTTTTTTATTCTTTTAATGCGTTCAGTTTGACTTGTTACCAAGAAGCGCTCACTATTAGGGCACAAAGGGTACTCAGCCCTTAGTCAATAGAGTATTTCCAACTTCCCCAACCATGAGAGTTCCTGAGGGTTAGAGCAAAGGCAGCACTGTGTGTGCAGGGAACCAGAAGGGCCAGAGTGTGGATTACAGCAGGTGGAGGCTGGGTCTTGATGTGACACGGGGCCAGCAATCTACTTGGATGCCCTGCTCACTTACTGGAGATATGGTCTCCCCTCCTTAAATCCCTTGCCTTTCTTCCTCTCGGCATCCCTCAACACCCTTGCCTGACTTTCAAAAAGAGCTATAATTTCTCTGGAGACTCACAGTAAAAAGGACTCTCCAATCAAGAGTTAGGCTATTTGGTCCCAGCATCTTCTAGACTTGGCTATTGCCAAGTTAACATTTTTAGTAGTGATGCTGACCCAGGGAAACTACCCTTGTTCGATGGATGACTCCTTCAGAAGCACAGATCACCCAAACAGCCATCTATACAGCTCATGCTTTTAATGACCTTTTGGTCTTTAGGTACTTATAGGGACTGTCGCTGTTCCTGTCCTGGTCTCTTAACACAGTAATGGCAATGAGATCTTTCACCCTCCCACTCTTCCTTGAGTGAGTGAGTGAGTGAGTGAGTGAGTGAGTGAGTGAGTGTGTGTGTGTGTAAGTGACAATTCCCAGTGCTTTCTGAAGGTGCTCACTTTGGGGGGGGGGGAGGCTCACACATCAATCCTTCGCTCAAAGCACTGTCAAGCAGATTAAATTATCTGGGGCATTTTCAGTTGGCCAGTCTTCGAGAAGGCCAAGGCCACCTGCCTTCAGACTGAAGACATCGTAGGCTAAAAGAGGAAAGAAGAGTGACCTCACCTCTGGTGTTCTGGCCCCACTGGCAAAGCCACCAGTAGGAAAGGACACCTCAAACCATGGTGGCCAAGAAAAGATTGTCACACTAGCCATTAAGCTCTGGTTCAGGGCTTCCACTCTGGCTGTAAGCGAAGTGCTCACGTTCCCACCGTGAAAGCAACAGGTTGGTGGTCTCGGATCACCAACTGAGCAAGTTGGTAAGTGGAGGCTCGTTGCTGTGTTTTATAAACTTTCCCTCAAGGTGATAAGAGAATTTTTGTAAACGTGGTGACGGCGGGACTAGTTAGCTGATTCTCCTACAGTGCTTGAAATTTAACTTTGGGCTTCACAACTTGGATTTGAATCGCAACTCTGCCCACAGGTTAGCTAATCTTGGACAAGTTCCCCAATCTTATTTTTCCACTAGGAGAATAGCTGTTCTACTGATCTAGCTCCAAAGAAATACTAGGGGGAAACACACAGAAGAGCCTGTATACCCTGTAAAAATACTCTTCCTGCTCCCCTCCCCCAGGCCTTCTTCCTGCCTGGATTCACACCTTGCCCCCCACCATAGGATGTAGTCAACCTACTTTGCACATTCTTCTGTCTGTCCCCAGTCCAGGGAAGGAGCAGTGTCTAAGTCAAATGCTGGAGGAATAACCATTTCTCTTCTCCTTTCTGTAATCGGTTAATAAACAACCTATATATTTTGGCTTGTTACCTGCTTGGGTAGATGGGAGAGCTCACGCTCTGGGATTGGATGGACAGGCCTGAAGTCAACACCAGGTCGGCCATCGACAAGCTTTGACTGAACAAATATCTCTAAGCCACAGCTTCCTTCTTGGTAGTATGCTACCAGACGCCTACTCTACTAGGATTGGCAAGAGTCGCTACAGTGGCTCACGTGTGGTCCCCGCCATCTCACAGAACTGTTGGCCCACTGGCTAGTAAGTAGGGTACAGTAGTCATAGGGTACAGAGACATCTCCCACTTCATTAGGGTCTACAGGTAGAAGTGAGACTCATCAGCTCAGCCACTGAGTACCACTGAGTGACAAGAAAGGGGGGCGTGGTAGGTTGGCCGCAAGGCTAGTTTTTCATTTTAGCCCACAGATATGGTTATCTTGAGAAGCTAGAGTAAGAGTCTGCCAAAGGGACTACCAGCTCTAGATGCTCGCCCCCCCCCCCCCCATGGGTTACCCAGACGTTTCAATACTGCGCTGCAACCTCCTAACTGAACAGTAAGATCCCTCAAGTCCCTCCCATGCCTCCTTTTCCAGTTGGATAAATTAGGTATGAACCCGAAAAGAAGAAAATAGTGTCACAAAACAGAGTGTGCTTTCAACTCAGGTTCAAGGGCTTGAGTGATCTTGGCTCTTAACTGTCTCTCGGCTGTAAACTGGTAATGGTGTACTAAATAACACTGCCAGCTGTCATGGGTGTTGGATCAAAACGTCGATGGTACCTGGTCACCCAGACTGCTCGGAGAAAGTGGTAAGTGAGAAGATGGTGCATCTCACCTCCGCCTTCTAACAAGGAAGGTGAGGGGCGCTGTCTCTTGGAGGAGCGCCCAGGTGGACATACAAACCTTTTTTATTTATTCTGGTTTCTAATTCGGAGACACCTCCTTTTGAGCGGAGGCTCCAGGTCTTCGGGGCCAGCGCTGAGCATGGGCGAGGAGATGACGCACGGCGTCATGGCAGCCTTCTCCGCGGGTTTTGGCACAGGCTGGATCACGCAGCCGGTCTTGGGCAGCATCCGCAGAGCATAGGCGTGGTCCTCGTCCGCGGGGTTATTGAGGTTCGGGTCCGACTTGTCGCCCCCCGCCAGAGCTTCCTCTCCCATCAGTTTTTTGGTCGCTTCCCCGTCCAGGTGGCAGTTGGAAGCGCAGTTGTTCTCCTTGACCGACTCCAGCTCGTTCACCACAGGCTCCTCCGGCGACAGTAGCTTTTTGGGAGGGGCCGGGGGCGGCGGCTGCTCGGGCGGGGGCTCCGCGCCCTTGGCCTCGGCCGGGACGCTGCGGGTGCCGTTCACGATGACGTTGCAGGCGGCGGCGGCCTCGGGACCCGCGGGGGCGCCCGGGCCGGGGTCGCCGGCGGCGGGCGGGCTGCAGTGGCCGTCCCTGCAGCCGCCGCAGGTCCTGCGCTCCCCGGCTCCCGGCTCGCGCTCCGCCTTGACGTGAGCGTGCAGCGCGCGGTGGATCACATTGTGCAGCCGGGCTCGGTGGCCCACGGTCAGGTCGATGACGCCGTCCTGCGGGCCGTGCAGCACGCCCGCGAAGCCCGGCTGGCTTCCCGCACCCGCGGGGCTGCCCGCGCGCCGGGTCAGGTCTACCACCTCCCCACGACCGCGCTCCGCCGGCGCCAGGCTCAGAGCCTGGCCGGAGCTTCCGGGCGGCGAGTCGGCTGACTTGGAAGAGCCCTGCTTGGAGTCCCGCGGGGATAGGGAGCGTCCACCAGCCTTGCCTCCCGCCGCTGATGAGTCGCCCGGGGCGCTCGGAACGAAGCTCTCCCCGTTGCTGGAAAATCCGTTGGGGGGCTTGGAATCGTTCACATGGGGAATGGGGATTGGGATAGGGATGGGCACCGGCAGGGGCACTATCACTGGATACGGCACGAGCAGCGTGGGGGGCGGCACCAGCGGGGCCAGCGACGGCAGCCCGAAGTTCATCATCTGGGGAACCGGCATCGGGCCGTTTGGCATCATGCTTACGGGAGGGAAGGGAAGGCTGGGCAAGGGCGCGCCCGGGGGAGGCGGGGGCAGCAGCCCTGGGGGGTTCCCAGGCATGGTAGGGGTACTTGGGGGGTGGATGTGGGGCGATAGCATGGGCCGGTGCATGGGGCTGGAAGTGGGACCTAGGTTCCTGGGGCCTCCGGGCGGGGGCCCAATGCCCGGGAGCATGGGGTTGGACAAGGGACTATTGGGATTGGAGGCGTGGTGCGGTGGCCCGCGGATGAAGGGCGGGCGGATCTGCTGGATGATCTGCTGCTCCATGAAGATGGGCAGGGGCACTGGGCCGCGGTTGGTCATCACCATGGGAGGGCTGCGAGGCGGGACACCCAGCGGAGGTCCGATGCTAGCAGGTGGCTGGACCGAGACGGGAGGGATGTTCGGAGCCTCGCTGATGGGGAGGGACTTGGGCACTGGCGTGGGGATTTTAGTGACAGAGCAGTTGGCAGTGTCCGATGGAGAAACGGTGGTGGACGAGGATGGGCCGGGGCCCTGGCTTTGGCCAGCTGCAGCCCCGGGGGAAGGGGCTTTCCTCCGAGCATCTGTTAGCGGGATATTCCACGAGTCTGGAGTGAGCAGCTGCACCCCGGTGCCTTCTGCTTTACTTTCCATGTGAGGGTGTAGTGTGCTGCACAGCCCAGCCGGAAGATTGGCCTGTGTCTCTTTGTAGAAAATGTCCATTTTGTATTGATTGAGACATTTTGCACTGCAGAACTGAAGCCTTCTTTCCCCGTCCCCAAAATCCAGGTATTCTTTTGTATGCCTTATGTGTTTACACCAGTCACACACCTACAACACAGCAATAGAAACCACAACAGGTAAGATAAGCAACTTTCTTGGGTACATGGCGTTTCATGTTTCACATAAAGGCTCTATTAAACTATACCATAATTTCCCAAATAAGTTGAAGGGTACCCTTTACAGGGTACATTTCTGAAAGATTTATGAAATAAAGAATTTGCTTTATATATAGGATCCTCAAAATTAGCAACAACCACATTCTCTACCCCCTTTCAAAGATGGCTTTGACAAAATGGAGTACACCTGTCCAGGACACTTACCCAGTGCTCCTATGAAGTACACCTGCCCTGCACACCTGCCCTGTATGTATACCTACTCAGTACACTTGCCTTCATATTTTCACTTGCCTAACAGGCTCATGGAAACACATATCTAAATAACATTGGAGGGAAGGAATCTCCAGGGAGTTCAACAATCAGGCAACATAACCTCTTAAAATTCTCCTTATGTAAAGCCACTGTGCACTGTATCCAATGAAGTGGTTGGAGAGGGCGTGCTGGGCTAACCAATCGCATAAAGCTCTGAACACCACTATGTCTGGCTTCCAAGGAGAAACTTGGACTTAGTCATGAAGTCTGTGTGAGGTTCAGCTCTCCCAACCCGTGATGTTGCAGCAAGCTAGAATTATTTTTTTGAGCTGTTTGCCCACTCTTTCTCGGCAGTCAGAATTTTGGTGACATTTCTTGGCAGACAGTCTTATTTAACAACTTTTCAAACACCAGAGAACACTTTCCAAAAGTTGTTATGGCTTCCACCCCACCCCCTTCGGATCTACTCCTGGCAAAAGAAAGATATCACCAAATTTATTTTAAAGCTGGGCTGCAGAGCTAATTAAAGGCTCAGATGCCTTCCCAATTGGAAACCACTAGACACCAAAGTTCAAAAAATAGTCCTTCTCAGCGTCAGAGCCCATTACTTTGGAGAAATTATTGTGATTTCATTAACACATTAATTTTGCAACACCATCAGCTCTCACAGATGGCACAGACATGATCTACAATTCAAATATGACTCTTGTTTGCACAAGTGTCTTCCCTTCGTATGGCATTTTAAACAAGAATTAATATGAGTGATCTTGCCATCGCTATAAACAGATAAACAGATGTCAAAATTTTCAGTAGTTCCTCTAGTACCTCACTTTTCCTGACAGGATTTTACACACACAATCTTTTTTTTTTCTTTCTCTCTTCCTTCTTTCTTTATCTTTCCCATAGCATTCAAGCTGCACAGCTTCAGAGAAGGGACTGCGAGACTCAGCACCATTGTGAGTGTATTGAGCCCTTCTCCCTGAAGTTTAGCACTGACTCCGGTGCTGTTCTAAGGGAAACCTTGATTTCAAAGAGTGTTCTGCTGCTGTGTTCATGCAGTGTGTGTGTTTAACCATTGTAAACTGATAGGATTAAAAGATACATTTTAATAATGACTGGTCACATAAGCAATGCACAAACAACATATGTTGGGCATTTGATGACGCCTCTCATCTAACTGGCAGCCTCCCTTTCTGTAAACAAGTGACGACACAATAGCGTGTGATCGTGGGTGCATAGGAGGCAGATGTGGGTCTGCATGTGGAAATCCACTCTTCTCAGTTTTTTTTTTATTGATATTTTTGACAGTGTGAGATTGAATAAGATACCCACTTAGGCATGGACTGGTTTTTTGTTTGTCCTTTCAAAATACTTCTAAAAATCTGACATAAGAACATTCTTGAGTGGATTTTGATGAGACTGGAATTCCTGCAACTTGACTATCAAAATTGTTGCCACCAGGAGCCATTAAAGTGGTTGAAACATAATTATTCCAATGTTCATGTCTGCTTTCTCTCACCAACAGCATTTTATGGTCTTCCTGGACTCACCGGATATTTGGTTATAAATACATGAAAACTGTTCCACAGAACACATCAGACCATCACATGTCTTTGTTTGTTTTTCAAGACAGGGTTTCTCTGTGTGATAGTCTCAGCAGTCCTGGGATTTGTAGACTGGGCTGGGCTTGAACTCGCGGAGATCTGCCTGCTTCTGCCTGCCTAGCACTGAGATTAAAGGAGTGCACCACCATGCCCAGTGACCTTTACATTTCTTATCTAGATTAAGGTTAAGTAAACTGTTAGTGAAAACATGATATTTAAATAATATTAAAGTGACAACCAGGGACAGTGATGACTTAATTTCAGCTCTTGGGCATCAGAGAGGCAGGAGAATTTCTGTGAGTTTAAATTCAGTCTGGTCTACATGGTGAGTTCAAGGAGAGCTAGGGCTACAAGTGAACCCCTGTCTCAAAAAAAAAAAAGTTAATATATAATCATGTGGCATTTACAGTCCACTGTGGAATAAAACTGTCTGCTTCTGTTTTAATAGCATGTATACATAGTAAACCTAAAATAAAACCTGTACATTTGAACTGAGGGACCAAACATACCTTCTCTCTTCATGAACTAAAAAAAAAAAAAAAATGACTTAAACTAATTAAAATAGCTCATAGCTTTTCCGGCATGTGCCCTTCGAATCTTACTCTTTAACAATAGGAGGGGAAAGTTTTGTGAAATCATTAATTGGTTTTTAAATTACCAGAATTTCTTTTCTTTTCTTTTTTTCTTTTCACTTTTTCTGGCCTCTAGAGGATTCCTGTTTCCTCAAACATGATAAATATTTTCAAGTAGGGTAAAAAAAATATCTAAATATAACTTAACAATTCTCTCTTCTCATTTAATAATTGCTGGTAAACAATGCTCATGGACCATCCTAATGATCAAATAAGAGTTCTCTGCTATATTTCATTCTTTCCCACATAAAAATAATTACAGACATCAAAAGCAAAATCCAATTTTCTCAAACTCTTCCATAAAAGCAAAGGCCTAACCCTATCGCTGGTTTTCCTGAAGTCTTTGAAAGTGCCTCCATTTGAGCGTGGCCTGACTGTCTCATTTTTGGGGGTGCTGTGGGTCTGACTGTAATAAGGCTTTATTTATATTTCAGTTCAGAACACTGACATAAAAATATGGAAAAGCAATTTTTCCAATGAAGCAGAAGATTATTAGAAGGAAAAAAAACTGTCACTTAAGAAATAATGAATCAAGTCTGTCTCACAGGCCACATCATTGAAGATGAGGTCAATGGATTTATGGAGTAAATGGCTACGTCATGTGTGGCAGTAGAACCCAACGCCATTACTCACTCCACATCCAGCTAACAACACTTCTGTAATTAAAGGTTTCATCATAGGAGCCAAGCTGATTATTTAAGCCATGGTAGCTATGTGAAAATATATACTTCACCTCTCTTTAGTAAAATAACATTTGCATATGCAAAAGCACATAAGCTGAAGATTTTGTATTGTGCTGTGCCCTTCTTTGGAGACAGATAACATATTCTATTATATTGTTATTTTAATTTTTGAGATTTCCCCTCAACGCTATGTAAAGAAATACCAAAATTCCTCACACATTTTAAGGTGCGTCCAAGCAAGCGCCAGAGCTTTGCAGTGATCTGTACGACTCCATCCCTGCTTGCTTCTGTTGGAATCTGGCCTGTCTGGTTGCCCTTCTCTCCCTAACAGGTTCCAGATTGGTCCTAGGTGCTGCTGTTTTACAGCACCAATCTGGGGATCAGTCAGCAGAAGCCATTGAGCAGGACTGGAGAGATGCTGAGAACACAAACGCAGGTCACCAGCAAGACAGTAAGATCACAAAGGAGACAAACGTGTGTTCCCCACAACCCTAGCCTAACTCCAGAAGACGTTCACTTTCCTGAGACGGGTCCAATTCTACACAAAAGAAAGAACGTTTCCTTTGGTCCACTTTGGTAGCAGACTGCCAGGGCGACACTTAGAGGTTCCCGTGGCCTGCTGGCTTCACTCCTTTCCTGTGAAATACATGTGTGGTGACCTGCCCTGCTCTATTGCTCCAAAGACAGTGCCTTAGCAAAGCTCTCCCTTGCTCATGATACTGGCGGCGCTCTGGTATCAAGGCATGACTTGGGGTTCCTACGACTTCTTCAGAGTTCTGGGGAGAAAAGCAAGCTATTCATGCTGGCAACCGAGACTTCTTTTTCACTTCAGTGTCCAAGGTCAGAACCACAGTATATAGGCCACTAGGTTATGCACATGGTACAGTATATACATTCTTCTGGGCTTAAGAGGTTTGGGCAACTCGGGGGTGGGGCAGGGCTTCTAATTAACACATTAATCAGCTGTCAGCTGTGGGAGTAAAGTTCATCCTTTAATGGAACCCACCGCTGCTTTCTGAGTGAGAATCTGGCACCAGGCAATATTTAATGAAATTCTTTTGCTGAAATCTGTCTTCTCTGGGTAACAATGGTTTGCAGCAATGGAACTGCGAACACATATTAGCTTCTCCTTGAACGCCATCAGCAACTTGAAAAGTAAACCCCCAACCTTCCTATGCGTCTGACTTTCCACTGACACAACACCAACTCTGAACTTTAGCTCAGCTAGTCAGACTGCCTTTTGTCACAGGAAGGTGAGTCTCCAGGCCTTTGGCAGGTTAAATGTGACATTGCTCTTAAGAGTCCAGGCCATCTCACAGACCCACGAGCTCATTCCAGGGCGAAGTGCGGAAGGACGGAGATGCAGCTTAGGTCCTCAAGCTTTTAAAGGCTTTGAAGTCTTATCCTACTTGAAGGCTAACACCTCATACCACGAGGGGAGGGTCTTAGCTTGGACACCCGTTTACCCTCTGGTGGAGTGCTCACACATTCTTCGTGGTCTTGACACTGCCTCCAGGAGGGCCCTGACTCCTGGGACAACAAGGATGCTACAAAGATCACATAGAATGTGGAAAGGAGTTGGTACTGACTTCTCAGCCTCAGTTTCTCCATCTAGGAAACGGAGCTAATATTAGTAGAACTGTGTGCCAAGTAGGCTTGTTATGGTCTATCTTTTTCTTTCTTTCTTTCTTTCTTTCTTTCTTTCTTTCTTTCTTTCTTTCTTTTTTTTTTTTTTTTTTTTTTTTTTTTTTTTTTTTTTTTTTTTTTTTTTTTTTTTTTTGGTTTTTCGAGACAGGGTTTCTCTGTGTAGCCCTGGCTGTCCTGGAACTCACTCTGTAGACCAGGCTGGCCTCGGACTCAGAAATCCACCTGCCTCCGCCTCCCGAGTGCTGGGATTAAAATGGTCTATCTTTTAAATCTCCAGTTTGCCAGGGTGAAGTGGCAAGGATTGTTTTCCTACGATCTGTATGTCTTTGGAGGAAGGCAAGACACGTTTCTGGCTCGAAGAGTCAGTGTTTCTCACAGACACCTGCCCTCACACTGCCGCCCAGGAGTTTCTGTCCTAGGGGTGACAGAGGAGTCCTCTGCAGTGACAAGAAAGGTAGCTGATGGGTCTGTGTGCCAGCTGCTCACCATCCCGAGGAGCTTCCACTCAGTGCCACCTGAACCCTCTGCTCTATAGCCAGGCTCCAATTCAGGAAAAGCTTGACGAAGCTGCCTGGCTGCCTGGCTGCCTGGCTGCCTGGCAGTGAGTGGCAGAACCATTCCAATGAGTGATTCCTCCTAGGCCCAACGGCTGCTTGAGGAGTAGAAGCCATAAACCAAGCTATTCATGTTTTATTAAAAAGCTGATCGGATGGACCATTCCTGGACTTGTTACATGGCATAACTGTCTCCCAGAAGAAGGGCCAGAGACACCGTACAGATAGATGCCTAAGCCAGACGGACCCTCACCCTGCTGTGTCTGAAGGAGGGAGAGGCCACCACAAGTGGATGGGGTGGCGAAGCTTTCTCACAAAACTGGAAGTGGGAATGAGGAAGGAAAAAGATGCTTTGAGGACTGATGGGCCTTGGGGGGAGCCTGGAGAGGGATTTAGGAAGAAGGGGAGGGGCCTTTATGGAAGAGCAATTCAGGAAGAAGTTCATTGTCAAACCAAGAATGGTTCTGCAGGGTGACTTTCCACCAGGATGATAGTCCTGTCTGCCTTTTTCCCCACTCTCCCACCTCCCTCAGGGATCTGCCCCAGGGACCAGGCCAGGCCTTCAGCAGCCACCGAAAACACACACGGTAAGTTTCCCACTGAGATTTTTTTATTGCAACAGGGATGCTCTTTGGCCCCTCTGAGGTTCAGTGGGGCTCTAAGCTCCGTGAAGCAGACCACAACGTCCCTGGTCTGCAGGAGCGTGGTGAGCTCTGGCCAATGGCTCATGGCCCATCCACACCTCGGCTTCTATAGCCAGTTTAGAAGCCAGAGTCCTGACCTGTGCTCAGGGGCCAAAGGGCCATCCTGACTACCACATGTGTGATTCAGAAGAAGGCAGCCTCCCGTGGCTCTAAGAGCTGACGGGTCACAAGGACTCTGCTCATCTTCACAGAAGGAATCGTGCCGATGGTGACAAATTTAGGCGAACATGGAAAAACCTGAAGAATCGTGGTCTTCCTGGTACCAGATCCCCGCCTCTCTGTGCCCCAGTAATGCAGCCATGAGAGGACACAGAAAGGAGCTGAGATCTGTGACAGCCAACTTGAACCTAAGGGACTATCTCCAGCCTTCATGCCCCAGTGCACCAGGGACTCTGAGTGCTCATCTGTGTAGAAAGGCTATCTTGTGTACTATAAGCATGCATCACTTGTCAATAAAAAAAATCAACAAACAAACAAACAAACAAGACCCTATGTTCTATAGGGAAGGGTAGAATAGGATGTGGGACATCTGTAGGGAGAAAGGATTCTGGGAGAGAGCCAGGCACTGGAGGAGTCACACCAAGACAGAAAAAAAAAAAAAAAAAAACAGTTGTGTGAAAGGGGGGGTTGGGGAGGGGGTACCAGGCAACCAGCCACGTGGCAGGACATAGAATAAAATAAATGAATACTAAAGCTATGAGCAGATAGTAGAATGAGCCTAGCTATAAGGCCTCTGCATTTGTAAGGATATTTGAGTCACAGGGTTGTTATTTCTGGAAATGAGGTGCAGCTTATAGTACACACCCCATAACTCATCTATAAAACAAGGCATTAGTATGGACAGTACTGTCAAGGGGATGGGTACACAAGGAAAACAGAGGCCAGCAAGTGACTATAAGCAGAATCCCACTCATCTCCCTTGTCACACTGTGGCTCTGCCACCTTCTCCGCTGTTAACTCCAGGTGGAACAGCCACCACCTGCCCTGAGATATTTTGTGCATCACATAATCCACTTGACACATTCACTAGTGAACCTTGACTGACAGCCGCTCTGCCTTGGGCACTGTGGGAGGGAGAAGGAAGGGCCTCATCAACTGGTCTCCTGTGGGAATGGGAAGGGCGGGATATTAGTTTTACTGGGCCATCCTTGCTGCAGACTGAACCTTTAGAAAATGCTTGTGTTTATTCAGACAGAAAAACCAAGGTATACTCAAGAAGGCCCTGGGCTGTGGGACTGTGCAAGAATCAGAGTTAGCAACGGCTTCCAGAACATCCGTTGCTAACTGTTCCCCACTAGGGGAAAACTCAGCTTCTCTCCTGCAGTGTCTGCCCACCCAGCCACACGTTTGCCTTGGCACAAGGTCACAAGGTCAATGCTGAACTAATGGCTTGAAACGAAAAACTACTCTTTATGTTTTATTCCCTCAGCACCAAACTTGCACCTGCTTCAACAAAACACCATGACCGAAAAGCAAGTTGGGTTTATTCAGCTTCCACTTCCACGTTGCTGTTCATCACTAAAGGAAGTCAGGATAGAACTCAAATGGGGCAGGAACCTTGTATCTGCTCTTGAACCCATGTCTTCCGACGCATACCTAGCTATTGTCAGAGCTCTGTTTAGGTGAATGCTTCGTGTATTCCAAATAGATTCTTGAATTTCTCTTCAAATGTTACCCACAGGACTGATTCTTTCTCACTCCCTGTCTTCCACATGTCTGCTTGGATACTTGAAAGTTCATGTCTTATGATTGTAGGAGTGTTCTCTCCCTGCCTGGGCCATCCCTGTATCCTGGGGAGCCCATCCATATGATGTAATAAAGGAGAAGCACAGAGAGCCTGGAGTTATAGCTCAGGGCGTTCCGAGTCCCTGGACTGCATGCTTGGCATACACAAGGGCCTGGAGTTTATCCTCAGTACAGCTGGGGGTGGGGAGAGGATGAGAATACAGAAGGATAGGAGGGAGAGAGGGAGGGAAGGAGGGAGGGGGAGAAAGGGAGGGAGAGAGGGAAGAAAGAACTGCCTGCTGTATGTGGACTGCTTTTGTGTGTTAACTTGACACAAACAAGGAGCCTCAGCAGAGAAAAATACCTACATGAGATCCAGCATAAAGTATTTTTGCAATTAATGACCAATGGGGGAGGGCCCAGCCCATTGTGGGTGGTGCCATGCCTGGGCTGGTCCTGAGTTTATGAGAAAGCAGGCTGAGCAAGCCATGATGAGCAAGCCAGTAAGCAGCATCCTCCATGGCCTCTGCATCAGTTCCTGCCTCCAAGTTCCTGTCCTGTTTGAGTTCCTGTCCTGACTTCCTTTAGTGATAAACAGCAATGTGGAAGTAAGCCGAATAAACCCTACTTGATTTTTGGTCATGGTGTTCTGTCGAAGCAATAGAAACTCTAAGACAGGCTATAACTCCCTTCATTTCTTCCTTCATGTAGACTCTATTAGAAAATGGAAGAAGTCATATCTCAGAATAAGTGGGTTTTAGCTCCACAACAGAGCTGACCATACACCAATAGCACACGGTTTGAGAAAAGCTGTTGTTATCAGCAATACCTGAAGCAATTTCCTCCCTTTAGAGTCAGTCTGTGAATTTGCCACCTGGCCTCTGCTTTAGCAATGAAAGTATTTCCTAAATGCATGGAAAACAATGTATGTGCTTTATGATTGCCGAATCTCACTGTTAGTTCTGATGTTTATTTTTAATGACGAGAATTGATAGAATATTTCTAACCTATTGACCTTGAGGCTTTCAGTTAAGTTATTGTCCTCAGTTCTAATGACAAACTTCTTTCCCTTTCCCCGTTTTCACTTGAGAAATCAAAGGCTCAGAGAGATGATGTGCTTTCCGAAGCTCTCTGTCCTGAAGAGTGGGTCCAGGACTCACATCTGGAACTCTTTGGTCCTTCTGGGCCCTCTGCTCCAGAGTCAGAAGTCCTTTCCCAGCGGTGAAAAGTGGGATGCACCATCTCTCCCATTCATCATGGTGGAGCAAAGGTTATGCAAAGGTAATTATATACCGATCTCACAGATGCACTCGGCCCATGTCTCTGCCCAGCAAAGGGATCGCGGCTGCCTTCGTGGCATTACTCCCAGCCTTTCAGCAGAGAGAACAGTCTCTTAATGGTTGTAGGGCCAAATTCACCTTTCTTTGGGGTGGGGGTGGGGCTGGCACGCGGGGGGGGGGGCTTTCCCGAGCTCTAGAGAAAGTGTCTGATTTGTCCCGTAGCCAGTTTACCCCTCTGCCACTGTATCCCCAAGATGGCTGACACTTCCTTTTCCACCTGCATACTGGAAGCCCCACCCTCCATCTAGAAGAATGGCAGACCAGGAAAGGGCTCCCTCGACGCTGCTCTGCCATCTCAGCAGCATGCACAAGCCATAGGAAGAAATCTCAAATGTGTTTCAGAGAGAACCATATTCTCCTCAGGGTGGAACATTCCCTTCTCTCTCTTTGGCTCGAAGTTTACTTCTAGTTCCTGCTAGAGAGTTTGCACCAAGCATTCCACAACTACTTCCACTTCAAGCTACTCTGTGAATGCCCCTTTTTATTTCCCTAATCCTGTCTTTGCTTCCACTTAAGGGCAGAGCTTGCCAGGCCATGTGCTTCCTGATTGTTACCCACCTGTGAGCTGGGAATGCCATCACACGTGTGTTAGTGTAAATCTTGGTCTCGGTGGGGTCTCTGTGGGTTTCTACTTCAGGCTCCTAAGCCAAGTAACTTGGCCCTTCCTTACTCTGGGTTGATACAGACACTGGACGCCATTTGTTTGTTCCTGTTTTGGCTCTGATTGGTGAAGAACTGGCCTTTACGGGACATTTTCCGACTCTCCATTCTTCCTAGCTCACTGCCTTTATCATACACAATTCTTAAGATTTATTGAGATAGTTTTTGTGTCTCTCTTTCCCATCTTATCTTGTTTTTATTTTATGTGTATGAGTGCTTGCCTGCATGCCATGTCTCTGGAGGTCAGAAGCGGATGTCAGATCCCTTGGAAACAGAGTTCAAAGTTGTTCTGTGGGTGCTGGGCCTCGAATCTGTGTCTTCTACAAGAGCAGCAAGCGCCCCAGACTACTGAGCCATCTTTTCAGGCCCTCATCTGATGGTTCTTTGATGAGAAACTTTGAACCTCTCAGTGTGATCTTCCCAGGTTTTACCCATCACATTGGGCATCTCATGCTGCACTTGGGCATCATGGTCTGATCATCTCATGCTGCACTTGAGCATCATGGTCTGATCACTCCTGTCCTACCCAACTTTGGGGGGCTTCTTCTGTACCCAGGAGCCCCGTTCCTATGTTCAAGATAGGCTGCGAGGACCAAAACAAATGGCACACATGAAAGCACTCTAAAAACAATAAATAAATGAATAAATAAAGTGCCATATAGAGGATTTTATTATAAATGTAAGTGCCCTTACATTCTATTCCTATCTTCTCACTATTTTTCTATTGAATCCATCCCATCAAAACAAAGAGAAAACTCCAGTAGTGTAGATTTTCCTGTAATGTGTACTTCAAAGCAAAAAAAATATGCAACAAAACACAACCAAGAAAACCAAATGGGCAGAACCCCTGACCCTCACTCTCTGCTGTTCCCAGTGGCTGTGCGGAGTTTGACAGAGATGGAATTGCCATAATGAGGAGGTTTTCAGGCCAGGCTGTGGTCTTGAGTACACTGTGGATGTTTTAGCCTAAGGCTCAGCTGCAGGCCAGCACCAGTCACCCAGGCCAGATCTACCAAGAGAGTCCCTTATGCTCAGTCTCACACAAACGTGACATTTATGTTGTCTGGTACACTCGGCTGAAAATTCAGAACACCCAGTATGCTGTGCTTACACACCTGGGAAGAAGGAATAATTTGAGTTCCCTATTGTCTTATCTTTTTGCTAATTAACCCCCGTGCGATAGCAACTGAGTAGTGAGTAGAGCTGGGCGGGCAGGCAGGACTGCTGTGGGTTTTCTCAGCTCCACACATCGGTCCCTTTGTCTCCCCTGCTTGGGGACCTTGGTCTGTTTCCACTTTTGTTCTGTGGATTTAGCCATTCTGCAGTGCAGCTGCCAGGTTGAAAACACCCACAGGCTCTAGCTCCTGCACTGAGTGAGTATCCTGCACATTCTCATTAGCACAGCCTAGGTAACCTCAACATAACCTGCTCATCTGGGCAAAGTCCTTGGTGGCAGGGGTGATGCCAAGCAAGCCAGATGCATACAATTTGTATACATTAAAACACAACCGTTATTTATACAGCCCCTTCCAACAACTTCAAATAGCTCAGAGACACTATCACAATCTACTCACCAGAAGTTTGTGAAGAGACAAGTAGCCAGATGGCATCTCTTGTTTTAGCAATAAGCAAAGGAAGGCTGGGTGAGAGCCCTTTTACAACTCCTGTAAGATTAACCACATCATCTGTTGACCTCCTCTGAAAGGAGACGCTCTATCGCAGACTGGACTCCCCAAAGGAGAAATGAGCATGACAGAGATGCCTAGTCTAAACAGCCTAAGCAACCAGTAAGATACACAAGTAAGCATCAGAGGGCTAAGCTGAAAACGTGAGGCTGGGTTTCTCCTTCAGAGCTTATTATCTAGGGAAGTGAGAGAATCCAATAGAGCCATTGTAAGTAAGCCTGTGGAACAGGTCAGCGTGTACAAAAGAGGAGAGGCATAGGAAGAAGAAAGGAAACACACTGCATGCCAACTAGGCATGTAAGTCAGCTCAGAACGCTGCAATCTTACTACCACTATGGCTCTGGTCCCCTGGTCACAGTGGACTGGATGTCTAAGATGTTAGTGTGTGCTCCTGCTTAAGAAAGCGCGATTTAATGAACCAGTTAGATTTTCTTTTGGGGAAGTCTGAAGTGAAGATAACACCATGAGACGAAGAAGGGTGGGGGCAGAGGTCACTGTCACTGGGCCAGGAGCCATCGAGAGCAAGGCAGGAAGTACAGGACAGAAGAGGCCATGAGTCACAGCGGGCAGACGGTTGCTGAAGTGGCTGGAGCTGAGCCTCCTCTGAAATCTGGAAGCATGGATGCTCACTCCCTAGAGATGACAAGAGCTCCCAGTTGCCAGCCGACAAGCACTGTGGTACCTGCCATCTTTGAAGCCAGAATTACAGCCCAGACTCTAGGAAGGTGAGGGGAATAGCTTTTACATCTTAGCAGTGTGTGGCGCTTCTGACTAGAAAACCTCTATGCTTTTGCGTGACCGAGATCCAATACAACTTGACTTCCTGACTTAATCCCGAGCTCCTGGCATCTTTTTGACCACTCACGCCTTAACTCCATTTCCTGAAGAGTTTCACGAGAATCACCACCCGACCTTGTTCTACTCAACAGAGGACTGTGTGGTCACACAAGCTGGGAAACGGTGCCCAGCCCATGTCCATCTGTGGAGACTCTTAGTGCACAGTCCCGTGCTTAAGCTCTGAAGGAGGGAAATGTGTTGAACCAGGCAGGGCGGGGGGGGGGGGGCGGATAAACAAAGTTAGGAAACCGCCACTTCAGTGATCTGAGTGCCTCTAAGATGGAGCCTATTTTCCTTTGAATAAAGCTTCATTTTGCAGCTCTGGGCCGATCTGCTCCAACAGATCAGGCTGTGTGCTCGGAGAGGGCTCAGTACACACCTGTCAGCTGTGTGCGAACTGCACGAGAAGGGGAAGGTGATTTTCACGCTTGGCTTCTCTACAAGTAAGTCAGCAAGCTCTGTCCTGCCACGAGTCAAGGTTACTCCTGTCCTCCTGGCACTTTTCTCTCAGCCCCAGGGCCCCGCCCCTTCTGTGACCGGCTTCCGGTGCTCACAGAGGCCGAGGCCATATTGCATTTCACCCTGTGGTCTCAGCTTCTGCCATCACGACAAACTCAATTTCTGTCTCCTCAGTTCTAGTTACCCTACACGGCCCACACCCTCTACAGGACGTCACGAATACTTACCTACCATATGACCTTTTGTGCCCTGAGGTGCCACCCCGGAGCATTTTAGGTGCCACCAGTGAGCTTTCTACACAGCAGATTCAGTCACGAGCATTTCGCAAGCCAGGAGTCCCGCACACGCTGCTCCAGATCACTGGCCACCTCAAAGGCATATATTAATATTTCCCTATTTCTACACAAAGAGACTGCCATGTCTGTCTGGGTGAATAAAACCATAAAATTGAAGAACTCCCTGGCTCAAGCAGACTCGCTGGCATACTGATTTTAAACCGAGTCCGACCTATCTACTTGCTCTATTTATCTGACTCACTGGATGGTTTTTCTGTTGCTTTGGCCTTCCTCTTAACCAGGTCTCTGGGCAAGTTCATCCACCAGAGAGCCAGAAGAACTCTGCTCTGAAGAGAGGACACGGCGACCAGGTACCCCAGAACAAAGTAAAATTTTGCATAAGGTGCTGGACTCAAACCCTGAGCCCCATGCATGGTAGGCAAGTGTCCCACCACTGAGTGCCATCCCCAGACAGGTATGAGAATTCGGCCTAATGCTGGCATCATGTAACACATATCTCATGGTCTGATGCACCCGAAAGGTGCATAGTTACCAGATTCCCAAGCCTCACCCGGTGGAGTAACTTCAAATCTCTTCTGTGCTCTCTTAACACTGTACAGTTATTTGCTGACCAGTTAGAAAGTGTTACAATGATTCTCTAATGAGAAAGCATAAAACTTCCTAGGCTGGCTGTATCTGTGTCACTGGTCGCTTTCCGAGGGAGGCCCTGGCTTTGGCCTTTGGGTAGTTGCAGTGAGCTGTGGAGTAAGCAAGCATCGTAGCTAATTGAGCTTTGTGCTGAGCACCAGTGAGAGATGAGTTTGCATCGGAATTCCATTACGGGTTTTTAATAATTAAACATTACATGTTTGGAACCTCATTCTTCTGTATTACTTTTTAAAATATTAATCTATTTACATCAGCTGGACTTCCCACAGTTTGACACGCAGTAAATGGGAGTCACACTGAGATAGACAACTGTGTTCTTAGCTTAAGACATCTTTGGTGCTTGCTCACAGTAAATGTGACACTAACCCTCTGCTCAATCCGATTCCCCGCGATAATGACTCTGCCTGTGAGAGGGGGCCTTGCTCCCTTTCCCTAACACTCTTCGGAATTCCCCAGCACAGCACTGGAATTTTAAATTGGCAAGAATCCAAATTAATCTTATTGTGAGAGTTCTATAATGTCCTTTAAGGTCACAGGGTCACCCGCCCTCTTTGGAATCCGGGCTAGGATATGAATGCACAGGGTGTGTAAGAGTTCCCTTGGATGTCACCCCACACTGTGATGAGGCCGAAGTATAAAACTTCAGAGCCCAAGAGCACACAGGAAAAGCTCATTAACGATGACCCTGCTTCCTCACAGTGCCCCAGGCCTCCAGAAATTCTCCTTGATACTCACAAGCACTTCCTCCTGGGTGAACAATGTGGTTCCCCCCGGCCTTCCTCCCTCTGTTTTATCACCACTGTCAAGACTCTAGCACTAGCGATGACCTCAGTGCTCCCAGAGTAACCCTCTCTCTGTGGCTCAGAGCTTCTCCGGCCTGGTCCACTCTCTCCTAGCTTGAAGCCAGATGCAAATTAGGTCCAGAAAATGGCCCTAGGGGTCTGAGCAAGGCTTAATAATCAAGGGCTGGCTCAACCAAAGGGCAGGGAGAATTGGTTACTCGGGAGACGACAGAACCCAGTTTTTGCATCCGAGCTCATGCCCTGGTGGACAGCTCCAGAAACCAATCTGACTTATTTTCATATAAGAACTGTACTTGTTTTTTATTATTTATTTATTTATTTAGAGACAAAGCTAGCAACGGCATAGACCAACCATGATACCCAGCCTTTTTAAAGAGCAAAACACCATTTTTATTAATGGAAAAGAATTCAATGTAGGAAATTACATGGGAGATATGCCCACTGTTTTTATAGAAAAAGAGCCTTCTCAGCTGCCCGCCCCTGTGACCATGGAAGAAAGCTGATGTACTGAAAATCTTCTCCAAATGTCCATGTGCCTTTCTTTTGTTCTGTCTCTAAGTGTTGGCATGGTGTGTGCTAAATACTTCATGGGTCAATGCTACTGTCTCTAAAGGAAGCCTGGGTCTCCGCACCCCATCCAGGCAATGCATAGTACCTAAGGCTAGCCCAGGGAGCCATAGGTCTTGAGATATGGCAGACGGTCTCAGGACCTGGGTCTCTCCTACTCCCTGGAAGAGCCACACAGACTTGACTGCAGAAAAGGCAAGGCAGCTCCAGGAGTAGAAAGAAAAGCCCTGTCTTTCTGGTGGGTTCCACAAGGCTGAGCACTACCTGAGCCTCCTCTATGGCCAACAAGAAGGCAGCCGCCTCAAGCTAGCTTGATTCAGGCACCTTTGTTCTCAGACTCCATGCCCTTCTTCCCTCAGAGGCCAGCCGTGGGGTGATTTGCCCCTCTGCGGGTCCTCTGAGGGGCAGACTAACAAGGACTCAGTCTTTCCTCATCCCAGCACAGGCAGAAACTCCCCTCCCACAGCGGGTTTTTTTCCCCTTGGAGAACACACTACGTTTCTGATGATTCCCAGTTTGGAGAAAAGAACAAGAATATGGCTCCAGGTGGGAGGGGGTAATTCAGAGGAGGGTTGCCCACAGAGATCTCCCACCCTGGCAAGTAAGACAGACTGGAGGCAAGTGGGGAGAGCTAAGCTGCCCCCCTTTCCTGTTCCCCAAATGGCCTTGGTTGCCTTAAGGAGGTTACCTCAGGCTTTGTCCTGCTGATTAGCTAGTGACTAATGCAGAATAACAATCCCTAGAAAATACCCCAAAGCTTAAGAAGTCTATCGGAACTACCCACCGCCTCTTCTTTAGCTTTAGTCCATTACTCCCACCCTAATTATATCCTTTGGTTTTGAGTTAAATAAATTCCTTCCTTCCTTAGTATTTACATTTTCGGATGTCTGAGGACCACCAGCCAGCCACCTCACCCCTCTGACCTCATGGTGTAGACTGTATAGTACATAAAGACAACACAGGGTCGCCCTGTGTGCCTCGGACACCTCACATTCAAGATGGGACTTTCCCCTTTTGTTGGCATCTAAGACCTTTGTGTGTAGAGGACTCCCTTTTGACCGGCCTTCCTCCTTCCCTTCCTCCCTCTTCCTCTCCCCCTCCCTCCTTCCGTCTTTCCTTCCATCCTTCCTCTTTTCCTTTCTTCCTTCCTTCCCCTCCCTCCCTCCCTCCCTC
>NC_034598.1:9260966-9262881 GCF_900095145.1 Mus pahari
CTCCCTCCCTCCCTCCCTCCTTCCTTCCTTCCTTCCATTTCTCAGACAGGGTCTCATGGATCCCAGGCTGGCCTCAAATTTACTATGTAGCCTAGAATGACTCACTCCGCCTCCCTGCGCTGAGTACTGGGTTTACAGGCAGGTGCTACCATGCCAGGTTTATGTGGTACTAAGGGTCAAATCCAGGGCTTGCTGCTTAAAAACAAGAAATCTACTGGCTGGGTCACATCCCCAGCCCAGAGCAGGCTGTGAGGAATTTTGTTTTGTTTTTGTTTTGTTGTTGTTGTTGTTGTTGTTTTGAGACAGGGTTTTTCTGTGTGTGGTACTTGAACTCTATAGACCAAGGCTGGCTTCAAACTCAGAGCTCTGCCTGCCTCTGCCTTCCAAGTGCTGTGATTAAAGGAGTGCGCCACCATGCCTGTTGGATGTGAAGTTTTTTTTGTTTTTTTTTTAAATTCTTGGCATAGCAACAGAAATGTTAATCGGTCGGAAACAAGCATGCTTCTTCTCAGGAATCACCTGAAGTGTTGCTCCCCTTGAGAGATACACCAGAAGATATATCTCCAAGGAGTCATTAACCAAACGTTTCTGATTCCACGATTAATGTTTAGTGTTTCATTTTGTTTTTAAGGCAGTACATACTTGAAACAGCTAGACAATCCGCTATCAAATGCCCTTTTGACACTGCCTTTCCATTCATCAAATAACACCTCTGCAATTTTTGGAGGCCCAGTGTCCTAATGCCTTGACGCTCATCTGGCACTATGGAGTCATCTAACTTCCAGTCGGTATAGGAGCTGTTATCAAACACTTGGCTCATCACCCAACTGAGATTCTTCTACTAATGGGAAGCTCACTACACGTGAGCTATGTGTATTGTGATCTTGTCTGCAAACGGCTGACATAAGTACTGCCTTCCTGAAACCCCAACCCACAGCCTGCTCTCAGCCCCGACCCCCAGGGGTGTCTCCACCTCCATATGCCTAAAATGGGTCTGTGCATCCTTGTGGTTTTTATCCTGGGGCAGGAGCATCCTCAGAGGCTTCTACATCCTTAAGGCATCACAATATAAGACCAAGCACGGTCTGGGACACTCGTGCCTCTCTTCCACACTTAACATGAGGTGAGACAACGAAACACAACAACCTCTGACCCTGCATCTCAGGGCTCACAAAAGCTGAGCTTGCAGGAGAGTCTGCAGGCCTCGTGTGGTCCCTGAGAGCCTTCCCTGTCCTCTCCCTCATTGTGAGTCTGCCTTTAAAAGGTTCTTAGCCTGGGATGACGCTCAGTAGCATCCACAAAGCTCTGGGTTTGATCCTCTGCACTAGAAAATTGTTAAACTATTAAATTATTACATTCTCATGAGTCCCAGATTAAACCTTCAGATACCTCAAAGGAGCAATATTTTAAGCCCCCAGCAACCCCTATGAACTGACTTGCTCAGCAACTTACATTTGAATTTAGATTCTAATCTTTTTCACTTCCCCCAGAAAAGTTATTTAATCTGCCCAAACAGAGGAAGTTACTTAAAACAGTGAGTGGTTCTCAACCTGTGGGTTACGACCCCTTTGGGGGGTTTGAATGACCTCCTCACAGAGCTGTCTAAGACCATTGGAAAACACAGATGTTTACCTTACAATTCACAACAATAACAAAAATACAGTCATGAAGTAAATAGTAACAAAAATAATTTTATGGTTGGGGGGGTCACAATAGTTTAATACAGGGACTGTATTAAAGGGTGGCAGCATTAGGAAGGTTGAGAACCACTGGCTTAAAAGAAGGTATTTCAGCTTAGACATTTAAAGGCAACAATCATCTATTTTAGCCAAATATTCAAAACTTCTAGCAAACACTTTTTTTTGTTTGTTTGTTTGGTTTTTTGTGTTTTTTGGTTTTTTTTTTGTTTTTTTTT
>NC_034598.1:9262966-9275466 GCF_900095145.1 Mus pahari
GAACTCACTTTGTAGACCAGGCTGGCCTCGAACTCAGAAATCCGCCTGCCTCTGCCTCCTGAGTGCTGGGATTAAAGGCGTGCGCCACCACGCCCGGCTGCAAACACGTTTTTTTTTAATCGGACCTCTAGAGTTCTGAGGGAATAGTCCTGGCTTCTCTAGATAAGAGTCCTGGGGGAGTCAGGGCTCAGGTCCAGAAAGCCTGGTCAAAACAATCAGACGAGGACTTTTTTGTTATTGTTTTGAGGCAGGGACTCATTATGTAGCCCTGGCTAGCCTCGAACTCACTATGGTTGGTAGAGCAGGCTGGCCTCAAACTCACAGAGATCCACCTGCCTCTCCTAGGATTATGTATTCTCTAATCAGTGTCTTTATGCTCTCACCATGGGATATTTTGGGCACCATTCTTGAAATAAAGTCAGCATAAGACCTCAAAGGCTCTCTCCTCTCCTGAGAGGCCTTCTCCCCCTGCAGATTCTCTGAGAACCTCCTAGAGATTGCAACGGTGGCTTCCAGTAACAGCATTGTATGAAAGTGGCTCTAACCGTGACCCTAGCTGGTTCAGAGGAGCCACAGCAGCATACAGTACAGCTGCAGGGCTCTGGGCCAAGGCCTTCCATGACAGAGTGTGCTCCAGTCCCCTAGAGAGCATCTTACACTGCAGATGGCTGCTCTCTGCTTGCAGGGTGCGGTTAACCCCTGCTTGGAATAGCCAAAAGGTGCAAAAACCCAGTGTCCATCAGTAGTTAACAGGGAAGATGTGGTACGTCCATACAGTGGATATTATTTAATCATAAAAAGGGCCGGGATGCTCGTTTGTGCCATAATATGGTTGAATTTTGAAAATATACCAGTGTGAGCTAAGTACAAAGGAATACACATGATCTCACTTGTATGAAATATCTAGAAGACTAAGGCAAATTCCCAGAGTAAACAGAAGTTATCAGGGCCTGAAGGCTTGGGGAGAAATGTGGTTTTGCTTACTGATTGTTTAGGGTGATGACAGAATTTTGGCAACAGAGTCTGACGACGGTCCCACTATACTGAGATGCCATCAGACTGTATGCTTAAAATGGCAAATACTACGCCACATACATTTAGCATACTTAACCCCAAATCCCCTAGCCCTACCTCCAAATCCCCTAGCCCTCTCTCCTAAATATAGATGGGCCCACAACGCTGGCGACTCCGGAGCTGACATCTTAATTTCTTGCTCTTTACTGAAAAGAGGGAGGCTAAGCAAACCCTCTCTTCCTCTTCCTTCTCTCTCTCTCTCTCTCTCTCTCTCTCTCTCTCTCTCTCTCTCTCTCTCTCTCTGCTGCTGGCTGGCTGGAAAAGTCCAAGCTTTTGTGCCTGTGGACCAATGTCAACACAGGCTGGAGATTAAAAGAACAAACTCCAGCCCAATCTGTCATTTTGCATCTGTGCCGACCAGAGGCTGCTGGCCAGACCCTGTGGGTCTCCCTTTTGTGGCTCGCTCAGTTCTAAGCCACTCTGCTAGACATCAGGAGCACTACTAGTAACTGACCACTAACTACCAGAGCAGGACAGAAGCAGACTCCACTCAGAACGGGCAGTGGGGGAGTGGAGAGGTTTGTCACTCTGGCCTTGTCCTCAGTGTCCCCAACCAAATCCAACCCCACGTTACCAGTGTTAATTTTTAACAGGACGTGAAGTCATGCTCGCTACATAGTTTCAAGAGAATGTGTGTGCCAAGCCTCTAAACAGTGGCTTGTGAGACACCTGTGCACGGCCCAGAGGACAAAGGCAGATGTTTCATCCAGGGTCTGGCAAACTGCTCCAGATCTCATGTTTCGGGGATCCTCTATTTTGATGTTCTTGGGTTCACCTCAAGTTCACTGGCTTTCCCAATAGTATTACTTAACTTCTTCAAATGTAATATATTTTTATTCATGCTTACTTGAGTGTTGTATTTCTCTGCGTGCACGCTTAATTGAGCAGAGTGAGCTAGACGAGTTGAGTTCCCTGCAGAGGGAACGCGGCACAGCTTTTCCACTCGCCACCACCTCTCAGCATCCTGACATCAGCGGCTGACGTATAAATATTCATGATGATACAGGTGAACACAGTTCTGACTGGCCATCTCATGGAGCTAGCCTGCTCCTTCCCCTGGGCCCAGGGAAGGCCATCATTTTTATTCAGCCAGCAGACAGCACTGTGGGTTTTTTTTTTTTCCTTCCTTCCTTCCTCCACAACTTGCTGGGCTGTCATGTTTAAATATGAAAATGTTGCTTATAGCCAAATGTTAGTGACAGCAGCCTGTGGCGTCTATCATGGTTTGCACTCTTACTCTTGCTAAAAATAGCCTTGCTCTCTCTGGATTTCTTCAAGCTCCACATCTGCAGGAAGTTTCTGTTGCCGTGGCTGGCCTTTCCCTTTCTTTCCTGAAGATTACTGTTCTTTGGCTCTGCCTGGATCCTCTCCCTCTCCCCTTCCCTGGGAAATGAACGGCCAATAAACATCCCAGGCTCAGATGTTTCAACAAAGGCCTCACGGGTGTTCCCCATTATTCCCTCTGCCTTGCTTCAGCAGTCTTTAGAACAGAGGGAGGTGGGCAGCAGCAGGAGGCAGAGCCGTTTGACCTTCAGAAGTAAAGCCAGAAGGCTGCCTGCACAGCCTGGGCAGGCTGAGAAGCAAACAGGGAGGGCAGGCTTCTGGGACCCTCCATGTAGCGATGCCAAGCACACAGCTGCTCCCACCAGCGCTCTGGAATCAGTCTACCAATGGGAACCTAGGCAATAACGTATTCATTTAAAAGCTTCCAGGGGGACAAATGGTTAATTCTTTTCAAGGCAAGTATTCAAAATTGCTTTTTATTAATTCTCTCTCCAGCCCAGTGTGTGTGTGTGTGTGTGTGTGTGTGTGTGTGTGTGTGTGTACATGCACACGCATGTGTGTGTGGAGGGAGGGGAGAGGAGACACTATGGCAGTCCCAGTCAGAAGATGGTGTTTGGAACAAGCTTTGGGCCTTTAGATATTCTCAGCACTCTAACACTGTCAGAAAGCGCTCAGTGAGCCCTTCTGCCCTCCACTTCAGGACTGACTCAGCTACTCAGTGGCAGGTGAGAGACCCCGGGACGTTACATTGTGACCCTATGGAATCTGCTAAAGCCTTCTGAGAAGCCATGCACAAGCACACAGATTTTAGACTGAGGGTTTTTGTTTTGGTTTGTTTTTGGTCCTGCCTCCCCTCCACACACTCCCTGGTATCTCTGTAGGCCAGTTCCCTCCCAGGTATCCTCCACAGCAGGGTCCAGTAAAGATGCCTCTTACAGAAGACAATCCAGAGGGGGTTCAGAAAAGAACAAGAGGCCAGCTCTGTAGACCTGTGTGGACTGTCCCTGTCCGAGAGCCCCTCTATCCCGCTCCACTCTACGGTGAGGAGTGACCATCTTGCCCCTAATACCTGGACAGCTGGACAAGAGTCTGATGGAGGAGGTTTGCTCAAGTGTTACCATTTGTTTCCCACGGAGCTCAAAACCTTTATGACTGTAACAGCCATCTCCATTTGGGAGAGGGGATGTGACTAAAAAGAGGTGGCTATGAATGTGGCGAGCCGTTTGGATCCCAGACTTTAAGGATCCCTTGGCTTTAAGGTAACTGGACATTTTGTACTTATAGTGACGCTTGGGGTTCAGGATGGGGCTGGGAATGAGTTAAAAGTGCATTGTGACAGCTGAGATCCATGAGGTGCCAGCTATGGCTTGTAGGAGCATCTCCCAAATAGCCATCATTCAGGGCTTGGTTGCCAGGGCGCTGCTACTGGGAGATGCTGGAACCTTAGGAGCTAGGACCCTATGAGAGACTCTGAGGTCACTGGGCAGCCTTTAAAGGGGACAGTATGACCCTGTCTCTCCCTCTTCTAGTCCTTTCTGGTTCCTGGAGAGACATGAACCATTATTGCTTCAGCACAGCCCAGGGCATGAAGTCATTTGACTGTGGACTAAAACCTCCTACAATGCAAGGCAAGACAAACCCTCTTTCTCTTTAAAGTGACTATGTCAGGTGTTTGGTTCTAGTAATGGAAAGCTGATACAGTAATTCTTTAAGGTCTTGACCCATTGCCCAGTCCTTAATGCTTCTGATCTGGTTTAGTCCTTTCCTGGGGCCAGTGATGGTCTAGGGTCACGCTCAGCTTCCACTAGCTAGCTATAGGTCTTCTGAGAACCTGTTTCCTTCCTTCCTTCCTTCCTTCCTTCCTTCCTTCCTTCCTTCCTTCCTTCCTTCCTTCCTTCCAAGGACACCTATACCAAATGGATCTTGGTAGTGAGACCACCAGACTTCCCTGATTTATAAGGGCTGGTAATATAAAATGTGACCTCATTTAACAGCTTGTACATACCTTACTGGAGGGAGTTTTGAAGATGGGCTATGGTACACAAAGTAGCAAATATGGCTACTTTAAGATAAAAGAGTATTGGAATGCCAGTTTTCAGTTCTTGTCAATCATGTGTTTGGGGGAATTCATAATGCACATATGAACATATCAGTACAGTTGTACATGTTTAAGCTTTATAAATAAAAAATATGAGGGTATGCTTGATTTTTAACTTTAGATTACATAATCAAAAACCTACTGAAATTACAGTTCTGTGAGAGACACAGCTGACCTCACTAGAGAATCTTAGGAAACATATTCAAGAAAAATGTCCATCTCTAGAGCGAGTCGCTGAGCACCACATAGTGTTTACAAGGCTTTAGATTCCAGAGTAAGCACAAAATCAAAAAACAGTTATTACATTTACAGTCCTGCATCCCAGCAGAAGACTGGAGAGTCACGGTTCAAATGTGAAATGAGCCTCACAGGTTACCCCGCTGATGGTTTTAGAAGCTTATGGAACCTTGAGGAGATGGGACCTTACCAGAGAAAATGGGACCAACCCTAGGGTCTGGCCTTGACATTCACAACCTGATGTATTTCCTGTCTACTACTTGCTTCCTATGTCACCAAGATGTGGGAGGGTAAGTCTTCCTAGGTATATTCCTGTTGCTATGGAGCCTCCTTCCACCATTACAATGCCCCCCACCCCCGACCATAGAAGGAACCTTCAAATTGTGAGCCTGGAATAAACCCTTCCTTTCTTAAGGTGACTTGGACAGGTTGTTGTCAGAGCAACTAGAAGCAGTTCCTGTGTGACTTTCAGGGAGAAGGGACTCCTGGGTAATGTATACTCCCAAGGGTTTGCTTTCAGTAGTGGTGGATGGACTAACGAGCTTCCTGACAGAAAATCTAACAGATCCACCCATTGCTCCTCTCCAAGCCCATGTGGTTTCTTCTTCCTTGGAACCTCTCTTTGATGCCACAGGGACTTCTGCAGTGACACAGGGTTTGTCCTATCTGTACTCCCAAAGATGATACTCAAAGAAATCCTGGAGAACAAATTCCAGAGAGACGTCCATCGCTAAAGCAAGTCACTGGATTACCACATACTGTGTACGGTCCTGGCTCTAGATTCCAGAGTCTGTAGTGGACTCCTGAGATAGCTCGATGGGCAAAGATGCTTGCTGCAAAGCCTGGGGACCTGACGTTGTCTCCTGAACCAACATGGTAAAGAGAGAGAACCAACGCCTACAATTGGTTCTCTGCTGCCTTCATGCCATGGCATGTACATGCACACACACACGCACACACACACACACACACACACACACACACACACACACTGCACAAATACATACACATGCCCAGAAGTAAAGAAAATATAACTTAAAAACTTTAACTTAACTTTAAAAATGTCTGTTATGGATACTCTCCTTTGTTAGTCCCCTGAAGTATTTCTTCCTAAAGATGTTTCTTAAACATTTTTCAGAGGAAAAAAAGACATTTTAATACCACACAGCTAGGGCAGATGTGATATCAGGTGTCATATCAAGAGATAGGACATCTTCCCAAGAAAGGACCAAAACTCCACTTCCACACGAAATATACAAATAACATCTTCATTTTCCTCTGCATCGAACTCCAGTCCATTGTCACCACAAGAGAACAATGGACACTAAATCCTACCAAGCCACAATTAGTATTTTGTTCCCCTGGGTGTCAAGGACATGATGACCCCACTGCTGAATGTCATCTTGATGAAGACGACATAAGATGGTGCTGTGTGTCTGAAGCCATCACACAGCCCTACCTTTTTACTCACTGCCCTGTCTTCCCTTTGGTTATCCATCTTTCCTTCAGGGCCCTGGTCCAGGGCCAATAAAAAGCAAACCATCCATCCTTAGCAATGAAAAACACCAGGAAATAACCTCTTGGGTGAAATTTCAGGAGTGGGAGACCCATCCCTTCCACTCTGGTACCTCACAAATCACAGCATACTTATGACTGCAAACCAGTACACCCCTCACCACAGCCATCCCTATAAAGAGGCCATTGCTTCAGAGGCCATAGGAGTCTCAGATTCAGTCAAGAGACGCTCTCAAGAGAACTGCGAGTGCTGATCTGGGGAATTCTATCATCAAACTAAAAACGCCAAGAGGTATCGATGGCCTCGGACACACAGCACCCAGAAGACCCCAGGCCTTGCACCTCCTTTACACGGAGAGTTGATGAACCACAAATCTGGCAGCGCTGAGTTTAGGAGCGCTTGTTTTCCTCTATTGCTTGTTTGGTTTATAAGCACATGCTTTCTACAATAGGTGCCAGATGCCAACTGTGTAAGAAAAAGTGAGAGAGGGACTCTCAAATGGAAAAAATTATATTCATTAACTTAATTTTTTTTTCTGTAGCAGTGCCAAGGTTTGACATCAGCAGCAAAGCCTGAAGGGCCAGCTGGAGAAGCACCCATGTTCCCAGGAACCAATGATAACAGAGCAGAGTGTGGCCGTGTTGGGCCTGTCCCAGGAATTCCAGGTGGCCATACACACGATCCTTTAAGTTACTGACCATTTCCTGTTGTGCAACCAATTGTCCCTGATTGCTTGAAAAGAATCAGGACACGTCTCTGCCGATGTTTGTCCCACAGTGGGAGGGAGGTGAGGCGGGCAGGGAACAGTTGCTGGTGATTTCCAGTGACATCAGAAAGAGCCTTTAAACCAGGTGCATGACCTATCAATAATAGCCTTCGGTGCATGACCTGGGACTGGACCAAAGGTCAGGTGCTTCTTCACATACTTTCTCCCTGGTCCCCTTCTTTGTGGACAATGGGACCTTCTTTCCAGAATATAAAAACCCAAGTCCTGTTCCCCCCCCCCCCGATCTGTCTGTAGAAAGCCAGACTGTGGGATGGGGAGGTGGGGCCTGTGCAGGGGCTTCCTCCCTGTCTCCTAGGCTCTGGGAGATGGAAGACTCTCATCTTAGCATCAAAGGACAGGACCCATACACCCAGCATACAGTTTAGGATTTAGCTTCCCACTGGCTGCCTCACCTTCTGGGTTGAAAGTAAAGACTTAAAATCCATACATGAGACGACACGCAGACACAGTGACAAAGGGGGGCTGAAACTGAGACAAGTCCCCTGCATAGCCTGTCATTGCTCCAGCCTGCTTTTTCTGGACTTTCTGTAAGACCACCTCTTGACTATGATAATTATACTGTCACATGTACATGTATGTGTCTGAAGGGCCGGGAAAGGATCGTGGGTGTCTGAGGAAAGATGGTGCTACTTCCTGTTAGCTGCCAGAGACAGTGTGAGAGCTAAACTTCCTACTTCCCCGGGGTGGGGGGTGGGGGTGGGGGTGGGGGGGGAGCTTTTCAGAGATAGGGGCGGGGCTCTCAAACTTGGCTGCTGCAGACACTCTGTAGGGTGGACCAGCAGGCCTTTTAATTGAGCCACTTCACTTTCTCTAAGGCCAATGCAGCAATCGTGCCGATAGCTTTGCTCTGTGTATGTATTTCTCCACCGTTTGTCAGAAGCCCCCAGGACCGAGCTGTGACAGGGAACTCCCGTGCTAGTGGCTAGGATAGTGATGCAAGATGGGGATTGGGGAAGGGATCTCCTCAATCTGGAGTCTGACTGAAGCATCTCGCCACATGAGAACCAAGAAGGCCAACATAGTGACATTTGGTTAAGGCCCCTCTCCTTTGCTGGCTGTAACCTACAGTGTCCAGGAGACTGTCACAAGAAGCCTATGAACATCAAAAGGACATATCTCTTCCTATGCAACCTTAGTAACTCCTAGTTTCATTTTATCGGATTGTAAACCCATGTAGGCACCCTATAATCTCAATTAGCTAAAAGGGGAGTAGAGAGGGAGGGGGAGGGGGAGGCAGAGGAGGGGGAGGAGAGGGTCCTCTAGCAATCAGTTAAACAGTGGAATCCTAAAAGCTTCTAGAATTCTATAGTCACCACCAGACAAATGCTACTCTCATCAGAGAGGCCTGAACCCTGCTCTCATGAGAGCCTTCTCTTTCCCTGAGCACTTTCTATTTTTAATAAACTCCAACTCTGCCTCATACTACTTTGTCCAAAACTTCTTCCCTGTAGTGTGGCCAAGGATCTGGTTTTATCTGAATCATGTTCCTAAAGTGCTGAGGAGACTACTCAAGCTACTGTGGGCAAAAGGGTGGTGCTGTGCCTCTGTCCCTGTCACCACTCACAGTAGACAGCAGCAGGAGGACCAAGCGGCTGTGCGCTGTAGGCTCCATCCCTTAGGCATCTCCTTAGCATCTCCTGTCAGCTCCATGCCCCACTATGGGGCTGCAGACAGGACCCCTGGTCTTTAATATCCTTGTGGAAACGGCAACCCTTCTTTGATTTTTTTCTATTCCTATGGGCACGTTTTTTTTTAAAAAAGCTGTTATAATAACATATAAAAACAAAGGGGTACTTACAAAGACTTGCTTGGAAGCCTGAGGCTAGCTCTAATCTGCTCTGCTGAGAAGTAGAGGCAAATCCAAGGGTAAAGGCTATGCATTTAAAGAGAAGAGGGGTTGTGAAGATGAGGAGAGGGCCAGAACAGGCTGGCAGGAGGCAGAGACCTGCAGGGAACTGTGGCCAGGGAGAAATTCCTGGGTGGCCGAAGAATCTTTTAGGACCTGGAATATCATTTAATTTTTCAAGTTTTTCACAACACCTCACTTACAAAGCTCCTTGGTAGCTTAAACCCTCCATAAAGGTTGTCATACGCACATGTTCATGCATGTGAGTTCTCATACACATGCCAGAGTTTGGCTTAAAGCATCTAAAATATCAAACTCACAGGCTCCAAAGTACTGGCACAGTTCGCAGGCCTGGGTCCAGACATCTTTTGAGGGCCAAGATGGAGGGTGCTATTTTATCATGTGTCTCCAGGGGGCGCTCTCATGGGCATCCAGAACCTGTTTCCCTCCTTCCTTATCAAAGGGAATATGATGCAGAGAAGAGACCCGGAGTAGAGTAAAGGAAAAAGGTGGATAGAGGTATGAGTTGAGTAAGGGCAGAGTTGACCTTTGAAATATGAGACATCCCCACACACACTGCTTTCAGGGGAGTCTCACTCTTTATAAAGGCAGTGGGTATTTATAGGGCAGAATGAGCAGTGAAACAAAATTACATCACAGAACAATTACTATAGCACATACAAAGAGAACGGGCCAAATTTGACCACCAAGGACTGCATGTCTCACAGACTGAGGAGCGGCAGCTGCCAGCAGCCATTCAGAGACACCACCAACAGGCAAAGTTGCATAGGAATTCTAATAGAGGAACCAGAACCTGTCAGCCTGATTCGGACAGCTTGATTATATAGTTGCGAACCTGTTGGCTCTTGTTTATGACTTTATATTTCATGTATATATTATAGATGGCAGAAATTACTTCCAGTTCACACAATGGGGATGAACAATGTCAATAACTGATGGGGTTCTCAAAAGACATTCTGTGTTTCCAAATGCTAGGCCCCTCAGGCCCATTAGAGGATGACTGATTTATGTAGACAGACAATATATTGAAACAGGAAAGGCTGAGCCAATCTCGGGTCACGTTGTCACCACACCAAAGCCAACGTTCTAGTATCTGCTGGGGGTATAATTCCCCAACAAGGGGGAATGTTGCTCCCCAACCCAGCCCGAATCACAGCCCAGTAAATAAATAAACTCTCCCAAGGCAAGGTAATTTGCTTAACCCAGCAGTAGGTCCTTGCTCTCCAGCCCCTGGACTGATTACAGGGCTTAGAGAGTCTGCACAGATGACTGGGAACCTTGGAAGGAGACACCCCCATATTCTCTTATCATCAGAAAGAGTCTAGTGGCTATACCAGCTTGTTGCCTCTCCAAGCACAGAGCCTTCCTTGTGCCTCTACAGCTCCCTTTCAGGCTTCTATTACTTGGTACTTAAATTGCTTTTGAGACAGTTTTCCACTGTTTTAGAAGCCAGTCCTGGCATGTCTATAAACATCAGTTCATGTTCCTGGAATAAATCTTTTTTGTGTTCCATCATACGACCCACAGGGGTACAGATGACATGTTTTATGTGGTGGCCACTATTTACAATTCAACCCCATGGAGGCCCATGAGATGCCACAAATGCAGCCCACACAGGAAGACTGCCCCTTGGGCAGAGACATTTGTCCCTCGAGACCAGGAGTACCAGGAAAGACCACACCCTGAAAGTACACGGGTTGCATCGGCCACTGACACACATCTTCCATTCATGGGCAGGAGGGTCTTGGGCACTCTCAGAAAAGCACACTGGGAGGCAGGCTCAGCCCGACGGAACCCTGGGGTGTGTGTGACCAGTGACTGTCCGCAGGGAGAGCAGGACACAAAAATACCCAGAATTGGTATGGAATTAAAAACATCAACAAAGTGAACTCATCCCCACCCAGAGGGCTCTCCACACATCTGCATTCCCTCCGCACATCTGCACACTCGGGAACATCTGCTCACAAGTCCAACTGTCTCCTTTGTGTTCGGATGGGCAGCCACTAGGCACAAGAGATCTAACCTTGCGGGGGGGGGGGGGGGTTGTTCCTCCCTAACCAGAGGACAGCAGGAGTCAGGGGGTTCAGTTGCTGGGGGAGCCAGGAGGATGCGGGAAGAATCCCTGTTGCAGTGAAGAGCACTCACAGGAAGCGCTCTGCCTCTGTCTCACACTAAGATAGCATTTGCTGAAAATGTCAACAGATTGCTTCTTGGGTTTGAGCTGTGCAGACATCAGAAGCTTATTTTAACAGGGCATTTCGCTTAAAATCGCATGGTTGGCTTAGGCATTTTGAATGCCTCTGACTATATTATTTGGATTAGAGGTTCTCCTTGGGTTTTACTGGGTTCACATAAATCAGAACATAACCGGAATAGGTCCCTTCACAGAACCAGAGCGCTCAGACCATTCATGTAGTAAAATTTGCCCTTTGTGTATGCTGAATTTTTAGCAGGCCCTTTTTCCTCCCCGCCCCCTTCTTTTCTCCCAGCATGGCTTAGTTGCTATGCAGAGGCATAGTGCTCCCCAGTGGGGATCAGTTCCAGACCTGAAACAAACCAAGCAAATTTGCCTGCATGTGATTCCAGAAGGTTCTTCCTGGTTTCCTATTTCTCACACCAGGCTACTGAAGGAAGCAAGTCACTGTCTGAGTCCTCGTTATGATGGCCTGATTGTCTCAAGTACGTGGTATGATTCAGTGGGCACAGTTCAGATGGGGGCCCCTGCAGCCCTGCTCTCCATGCACATTTCTTAGGGAGCTCATTGCAAAGGCAGCTGGGTTCCAGCAGCAGAGTCCTTCCCCTCCCTTTACACTGTGGGCTTTTCTCAATCCTTTCTCCTCTTCCTGCTCCATGTCACATTGACTAGCTGCAACTCAAAAGTTAATGGTAATTGCTCTTATCTCAATTTATAGGAGAGGGGAGAAGAGAGGAGAGGAGAGGAGAGGAGAGGAGAGNGAGAGAGAGAGAGAGAGAGAGAGAGAGAGAGAGAGAGAGAGAGAGAGAGAGAGGTAATTTTCAGATCTGAGTGCAGGTCATTACAGGTGTGTTATATTATGTATTCATGAGCCTCCTGGGACAGGCATACTGAGATATCCAATAACTTTCTTAATGTGTAATTACATACCATCGAACTATAATTGATTAATTGAAAAGAGAATGTAGGCAGATGTGAGGGCAAGACTTGTGCTGCTCATTAAATGAATATGTCCTTGCTTCTCTTTAATAAGCTAAGTGGCACTACTCAAAAGCAATTAAGCCAGTAGTGAAATTCATTAAATTTTAAGTAATTATTGGTATAAAATCCTGTAATAAAATCCAAGACTTTGCATAGCTCTGTTTCCAAGGGAAGTATGAGGATTCTCTCTTGGTAATTCTATGAGGCAGAAGGAGCAGCCCAGAGGAAGCTGCATCTTGGGTTCCCTGACATTCTGAATGAAGATCATGAGAGTAGGATATCTCTGCGTGATCATACTGCCTGCTGTCCTGGGCCAGCCAGAGGACGGGTGTCACTGCGTGGACACACTGCCTGCTGTCCTGGGCCAGCCAGAGGACGGGTGTCACTGCGTGGACACACTGCCTGCTGTCCTGGGCCAGCCAGAGGAAGGGTGTCACTTAATCCTAGGAATGTAGTAACAGT
>NC_034598.1:9280466-9315347 GCF_900095145.1 Mus pahari
ACTGGTATACCTTATACACTTATATCACTGGTAATACCTTATATACTTATCAAACCATGTTAGAATCAAATTCAGATTTGAATTTTCCATTCAAAGGAACCCAAGCCCTGAGATGTAGATACCAACAGCATCGGGGAACTTTGCAGCCAAGGCCCTCGTATGATTTTATCTATAACATAACACGGCACAGAGTGTAAGTCATACATTCTGAGATGCAGCACACACTCACATGCACGTGGTTTCTTCTGCTGGTTGGGAACATCTCTAAAGAATGCAGGTCATGCTGGGATATGGGGCATCGTCATTTACAAAATAGTCTGTTATTTACGTTATTCTGGTGCAATCTACAGCCTTTCCTATTGAAAGAGATGGGGGAAGAGAACACTGCTCCTTGTCCAGGACGTCTTCATGAAAGATTGGTGGATAAGCAATTTTCTAGATAATGGAGACAAAAAGACTGTTTTCTTATTTTAAAGTCAGCTTGCCTAGTTCAATATTTCATTTGCAAGGATGAGCAAAGCTGTCTGTGGCTGCTCTATGGGAAAGGGTACAGCAGTGACGTGTGGGCCAGGGTAATCAGAGGCCCCTGGTCCCTCAACCCCACCTCAGCACATACAATCCAGAACTAACTTTTGGGGCATTTCCTTTTCCTTGGGACCAGACCCAGAAATGTGGGCTAGCACAGGCACTCACTGGACCAATAATCCCTGAGCAGCCGCTTCGCAGTCCACCGAGTCTCTATCACCACGGGCTGTTAGGATGCCATTATCGTAATATCTCAAGGGAGAAAGCACTGCCAATTAAACAATGACAGGTCATCAATTGTAATGTGTGATTCTCCCGTTTCTAAGTTGTGTGTGTGTGTGTGTGTGTGTGTGTGTGTGTGTGTAGGGGGGTGGATCTTAGGATCCAGAGAAACCAAACCAAACCAAAATAAAACAAAACAAACAAAAAGCTGGAGGCAAACCTAGTTCCAGAGGTCGGGAGCCGAACAAGACAGACAACAGAATGCGGCCACCTCAGAGTTCTCAGCCAAGCGAGCCAGGGGGAAGGGAGGAAAATGTCCTCTGGAAGTGGCTCCCTTCCCTGCACACACTTAACCAAGCAAGGGGAAATGGGGCTGGGGGTGGTGTGGGGTCTGCCTGGAGGGCACGGAAGAGGACTCTCCATGAAATCATGATGCTTAAGATCAGACAGCCGGGTGTGAACTTGTTTAACAAACCCACAGACAGGAAAGATACTGGAAGCCAAATGCAATGAACCAGCACTGTGTTACCAGCTCTTGCTTTCCTGGGCCAGCGATGTCTGCTGCTTCACCTTCTCTCTCCCTTCTTCCGGGCTACAGTGACTCTCACCAACCCCACATCCCTGCCCCTGCCCTTCTTCTGGGCTACAGTGGCTCTCACCAACCCCACATCCCTGCCCCTGCCCTTCTTCTGGGCTACAGTGGCTCTCACCACCCACATCCCTATCTTCAATCTCTTGTCTCCTTTATTATTCACAAGCCATTTTTTCCAACTCTCCTATTTATATTTTTTCTTCTTTCCTATAACAGGCTCTTTAGCTTTTTCTTCTAAGTAGAAACCAAGCATATGACAAAACAAAACAAAACAAAACAAAAACCAAAAAACAAAAAACAAAAAAAGTGATTGAGTCCCTCCAGGTTATTTGTGCAGTTTTATATTGATAAATAAGCATCCTGTTTGATCTCCTTACTTTACTTGATCTACGTTCTATATTTTCCTAGAAAATGTCAGAGGCAAATTCTCTGTTATTTTAGGTAATTCTTGAGTCCTAGCAATTAAAATTATGTTAATTATCTGGGCAGGGGTGTTGCACACCTTTAATCCCAACACTCAGGAGGCAGAGGCAGGTGACCTCTGAGTTTAGGCCAGCCTGGTCTACAGAGTGACTTCTAGGACAGCCAGGGCTATACAGAGAAACCCTGTCTCAACAAAAACAACCAACAACAAGAACTGAGGGCAGTTAAAGCCTAAACTGGCCTCAGTGGTGTGGAGAAAAGGCTCCAGGGCGAAGGGCACACACTGCTATTGGGAGGACCCAAGGTTGGGTTCCCAGAGCCCATAACATGTGTCACAAATGCCTGTAACTCTAGCTCCAGGGGACCCAAACCCTCTTCTAGCCTCTAAGGGCACATGCATTCACGTGCACATATAGACACATAAAGTTAAAAACTCATAAACACACTGACCTTAGTGATAAAAAAGGTACAAAAAAATCTTCAAAGGGAAACTTAGAACTTGTTTATATCCTATGATTCTCAGATTGTCAAAATTCAAGTCAAATTAAGATATATATATATATATATACATACTATATCTATATATCTATATCTATATCTATGTCTCTATCTATCTATCTATCTATCTATCTATCTATCTATCTATCTATCTATCTATCTATGAATGATTTGGTTCTTTTCCTCACTTTCTGATGGACTGGGGATTCTCAGACCTTGACCTCAATTTCTGAATAAAATGCTGTTGTCACACAGATCTCCTCCTTAGCTTTAGGGGTTACTACAGAGATGCTACAAAGAGTCGACTCCTTTACCCCACAACCATAGGCTGAACTCCTCTGGCACCGGGCTAGAAAACTATTCAAGACCCCATGGGGGCTGAAGTACGGGCTGGCCTGAACACTGGATGGGATATAGGTCAGAGAGATGAGGGTGAGACCCAGCTCTGTCCACTGGAAACTCTCCTCTTGCCCATCAGCAAGAGTGTAACATCGCTGTACATGCCCTATAGATAATTTCCTTGTCTATACATTGAAACAGCATCTACTTAGCAAAATTATGGTCAGAATGGAAATCTAGAGGAGAGTTCTCTAAAGATCTAGTACCACATGGGTTCTCTGGAGCTAGCCCACACAGCATGGTTTCTTACATCATTTCCTTAGTGCTGCCAGAGACAGTCATTTGCTAATACAGATATTTCTTTGCATTAATAACATTTTCCCCTTTACCTTTATTTTCTTGATTAAAAAAAAAAATGCTTTAAGACAGGGTTTCACCACATAGCCAGGCTGCTCTTGAACTTTCAGCATTCCCTGCTAAATCTCCTGTGTGCTCGGATCACTACTAGTCTACCAGACCCAGTTCAGTTGCAATCTCAGATGAAAACTTCACTGTTAAATGGCAGGGCAGCTTCAGGAGGACTTGGACGGTGTAGCTCATCTTCATTGAGAGGAGTATGTATGTTGTAGTCTAAGAATCAGTTACTCAGTGCACGTTGCCCCCGTCATTCTGTGGCTTCTGTGTGCATATGTAAAAAATCAAATTTGCCTGAAAATTTGGCCAAGGAGGAATCTTAGATGTGCTTCAAAGCAAGCAACCTTAGATTAACCCCACTTCATAACAACACTGAGTGCCAAGTGTTTGCAACAGTGAGTAAGCGCCGAGTGTTTGCCAGAAACTTTTCTGAGCAACTTCCAGGAGTGCATTCCTTCACCCCTGACACCAGCGTCTGTGGGGAGCTGTTACTGTGCTCATTTATTGGAGGACACAGAATGGCAGATTCCATAGTTTGCCCAAAGTCTCACAGCTTGTGAATACAGTGGAGGAGAGTCTTAAACCTGGCAACAGCCCATTCATCAAAGTAATTTTGGGGTTCTTCCTAGGCAGGATTCAAACAGTGCAGTACTTTCTCAATCAGCAGCACTGACTGGCAGTCAACAGGCATTTCTAGTTCCTCGGACGCTAGCAGGCAAGTGAACGGATGTGTGCACTGCCCCAAAGCTTGTTTGCTTCCATTAAAATACTGCACTTGGGAGCTGGATATGAGGGTGCAGACCTGCAATTCCAGCACCTACAAGGCTGAGGCAGGAGGATGGCAAGTTGGAGGCTTACCAGGGCTCTAACTGAGACCCTGTCTCAAAACCAAACTCACAACAAAATGCCCTGTTTGCTTTTTTAAAATATACTCTGTCTAGAACAGGCGCTAAGAGGCGTGAGTGGAGAGAAGAGCACAGTCTAGCATTTGCCTCAAGCCTTTTTCAAACCTTGCAATCTTTCTAGCTCTGTTTAATTGGAAATGAAGCTCCTACTTACGTGCAGGCAGGTACTAAGGCTCCTGCTAAGCGGGTACTAAAGCTCCTGCTAAGTGCTTCCTATAGGAGATGCTATTTGGTTTTCAAGTTGACACTATGATGTGTGAGTGCTTTCTTTACCCTTATGGCTCTGGGTCGGGAACTTGCCAGTGCCATAGAGCTGGCAGAGCAGAGACAGACTCCCGTGTTCACCTGCCAAACCACAGTGTCGCCTTTGGAGAACACATGGTCTCGCTTCTGTCTCTCTGACTCCAAGAACGTCTGCACATGTGGTGTGAGAAGCCAGCATGGAGAGCAATCCATCCTGCCCAGACCTTTCCCTGCAGCTACCCTGAGACTAGAAAGACAAAAGTTTCCCAAGCTTTGGAAGAGAAGAGCCTGCGGGCAGCCAGGGCCTCAGGTCAAACCAAGGTTCCTATACCCCCCCCCCCGAAGCCTCTGGGTGCAAGCAGGCGCTGGCCACCCTAGACCATCCCTAGGTGGCGTCTTCTCCAAACACAGAGAACTAAAAAGAGTCATGATAGGGTTTATACTTGTGAGAGGGGACCCTCCAGTGTCTCTGTAGAGGAGAAAAGAAAGGTCCTGTACCACAAGGCCAAGTCAGGAAGAGGAGTCCAAAGCCAGAGAACAAGTGAGGCCACCATTCCAAGGGCAGGAGAGGGATGGACGGATGAGACAGGGAAGCTTGTGAGGCCTGCCACCCCTCCACCTGTGCAGAATCAGGATGGTCTTGCCAAGAGCGTAAATGGACCATTCTTATCAGAGCGGTGCCTTGCTTAGTTTAAGACCATTGCTTTCATTTCTAGAAGGTCTTCTATTGGTCTGAAAGCCAGCTCAGAATCCCATGAGAACATAGGAGTAGTACAAGACTAGAGAGATTTGGAAGTTTGATAGAGTGACAGGGCGTTCTCTCTAGACAGCAATCAATCTGTCCCTGCGTTTCCTGGGCCACTCTACCCTTTAGGGCTAAGGCAGCCACTTGTGGAAAGTTGATACATGGTATACTGTGCATGTATATATCCTAGATGTTCTATTTGCTGCAGTTCTGGTGTATCACATGAATCAACCTTTGGTCTTTGTGTAGCTCAGCTATAACAGCTAAGCAACAATTTGAAGTCAGTGGGGTCACACATGTGGCTTTGGTTAGAACAACAGAACCAAGAAGGACTTTGGTCACTTGGAACTATTTTGAAAAGCTGATGAAGCTCCAAATGAAACGTGGCAGTTGCTATCACATTTTAAGAGTTCTTATGGTATGTCCATGATATAGTGGATCTAGCAATGGCATTAAAAATCCAAATACATGACTACAATACAGAATCTCCCTTCACTGCTCTGATGGGGCTTGCAGGTATTGGTGCACTGGGTTGCAAGGAAAGCTGATCTTATTTTAAAATAAATTCATATAAAGCTAGAGGCTGGAAAGCAAAGATTGAAGGCATTTCTGGCACTGGGGTATACACATCTCATCTTTAGGGCTTTAAAGACATGACCTGATTGCCTAAGATGTTCAGGGCTGTACTGGGCCTGGAGGAAATGGTGCAGTGCAAGAGTCTTCTGCCTTATGTGTGAATAGTTCCAGAACGTCAGCTCCTGTCTAAATCAGCACCAATGCAGCATTCCCAAGCAGGGAAGACAGGCACTGAAACCTTTATAAAAAACAAACAAACAAACAAACAAACCCTCCACATCAAAAAAAAAAAAATGAAAGCACATACGATTTATAATACTCCAGGGGAATGACCCAATTAAAAATGGGCTAGGTGGTCCCCCTAACTGGGCAACCTCGCCTGGCCTCAGAAGAAGAAGATGTGCCTAGTCCTTCAGGAGTTTGATGTGCCAGGGGAATGGGGGTGGAGAAGGTAGTGGAGGGGAGTGATATGGGGAGGTAAGCAGGGGTAATACCCAGAGTGGGGCTCCCTTTTCTCAAAGGAGAAGGGGAGGGAGAAATGGGGGGGAAGACCTGTATGAAGGGGTACTGGAGGAGGGGGGCTGATATTGAGATGTAAAATAAATAAATAAATAAGTAAATAAAAAAAAAAAAAACAAGCTTGGGATCTAAACAGAGAATTCTGAATAGAAGAAATAAAAATGGGTAAGAAATACCTCAGAAAGTGCCCATTGTCCCTAGCAATTAGGAAACACAAAGCAATTTTGAGATTCCATCGGACCCCAGTCAGAATGGTTAAGCTCAACGAAACAACTGACAACATATGCTGGCAAGGTTGTGAAGAAAGAGAGAAAATACTCATGCTGTTTATGAAAATGCAAATTGATGTAGTCACTCTGGAAATCAGTATGGAGAATCCACAGGGGAAAAAGTCTACCATATGACCCAGTGTGGTGGTTTGAGTAGGTTTGGCGGCCATAGACTCGTGTGCTTGAATGCTTAGCCCACAAGGGAGTGACACTATTAGGAGGTGTGGCCTTTTGGAGGAAGTGTGTCACTGTGGGGGTGGGCTTTGAGGGCCTAAGCTCAAGCTACACCCAGTGCTAAAGCAATCCTCCTGCTGGCTGCCTGTAAAACCCAGACTCTTCTGGTTGCCTGAGAATCAAGATGTGGAACTCTAGGCTCCTGTAGCACCATGCCTGCCTGGATGCTGCCATGCTTTCCTCCACGATGATAATGGACTGAACCTCTGAAGCTCTAAGCCAGTTCCAATTATGTTTTCCTTTATGAGTTGCCTTGGTCAATGAGTCTCTTCACAGCAATGGAAACTCTAACCAAGACATCCATCTATACCATTCCTCTGAACATACCCAAAGAAATCAAACATCCTATTCCACAGACACTTGACCAGCCATGTTCATTGCCACCTGATTCACAACAGCCAGAAAAATGAAAACAATCTCAATGCCCCTTGGCAGGTGAATGGATAATAAAAAGATAATACATGTATCCAACAGCTGGAAGACATTTCAGCTGTGAAGAAAAATGAATTAACGAAGCCTTCAAGTAAATGGATGGACCTAGAAAAAGATTGTACTGAGTGATACAGCCTGGACCTAAAGACAGATACGGTATGTTCTCCCTCATCTGTGGTTCCTAGCTTCAAATCCTCAGATGTAAGGATACATCATGGGGTTAACCGCAGAAACCAGAAAAGTATAAAGGACCACAGGCATGGTGGCGTGTAAGTGAGAGGGGACTAGGGGATACAGGGACTACAGAGTGGAAAGTGAAGTGGGGGGCAACTGAGGAGGATGGAGGGACACAGAAAGAAGAGAAATGGGGGACACACAGTATCAATGTTGTTTGTGAGCCTCGAGCAATCATACTGGCTTATATTTACTTAAACCTATACACAGTGCATACAGTGGTATGCACACACACACACACACACACACACACACACACACGTCTTGAAGGAAGCTAAGCCACTTGAGCTGACGATGGTCTCTACAGAAACTAACTACAAGACTAACAACACCCCTGTACCAGGCACAAGAAACTTCCCTGTGAATGGTTGTTCAGATAGTCCAGGTGACTCCCAAAACAATATAAATGATCAACGTAGCTCTTGGCTGCCTCTCTGGGGTTAAGAGTAGGCGCTCTTGCAGAAAACTAAGCACACTTTGTACACAGGACTTGAGTGATTCAAGCTAGATCTGACCCGAAAGTCCCTTTCCTCTAGCATAGCATTCATGGTTCTGGAAAATACAGTGCAAGGGGTGAAGGGAAGAGTGACTGACAGTCTTACCCAGCTGCAGCACCTATGACTCACTACAGTGACCAGCGTGACGAGATATGTATCAAGGAGCAATAAGTGGCGCTCACACATGGGTGGTAACCAACAGCTGTCTGATTGAACATGAGCCCCACTCAATGGAAGGGAAGTCATCCCTGGTACTGGAGGCCTAGCCAGGTTCTTTGGGCTAGTGAGGTCACGAACCTTAGAAAAGAGTCTATGTCCACCTTGCTAGCTCAGCAGGATTCCTTACTAAAGTCTTACTACATTCTAGATCTTATCCTTACCCCACAGACAAGCGCAGCTGCCTGCCTTCGTCAGAGAAGCTCTTCTCTGCAGCAAATGCAGACTGTTCTAGGAAACCACAACTAGACACAGGGCAAAGACCAGAGGGTAGTGAGGAGTCCAGATGGAGGCATCCCCATCAGAGATCCTGCATCCACGGCTCAGGGATCATCGAGGAGGAGGAGACAGAGAGGACGGAAGAAGTCAGAACACCAAGAAGTTCGCAGTGAAAGGGTCTCTCTGAGAAACGGCCACATCAACAGGATTGGAACAATCGTTACAGCAATGCGCATTTTAATGCGGAAGGCAGAGCTTTTCAGTGTCCCGCCCCTAGACAAAGAACCATAAGACACTAATGACTACTGGAAGGAGGAGAACTAGCTTCTCTAGGTGACAAGCCCCCTTATTGGTTATCCAGTGCAGAGCAATGGTGGTCATCCCTGAAACCATCGATGCACAAACAACAAAAATAGATATAGCAGGTTACGTGTGTATGAATGTGTGTGCATGTGTGTGTGTGCGTGCATGTGTGCGCATGGGTGCATGTGTGCGCATGCGTGCGTGTGTGTGCATGCATGCGTGTGTGTTTGTAACAATAATAAAATAAAAAGAGGCTATCAACTTGAGGGGAGCATGGGAGAGGTTGGAGAGGGTACCTGGGAAGGGTTAGAGAGAGAAATGGGAGGGGGAAAGCAATGTAATTCTATATTAATTAAAATACCACCACCACTACCATGGGATATCAAGAGAAAAGGGGCAAGCGAGCAAGATTAGCCTCTGGATGATGAGTGTTCAAGTTGGGGGTTAGTGGGGAAGCACATGGGATACATCATGACTTTTATATAATCTAGAACATTAGAAATTTTCCATAGTAACTTTTAATGTATAGAAACATTAGGAATTTGCATAAAGTAAAACTATCAAAGCCCAGACTCCATAGGATGAGCCAGGTATGAGGACTCCTCCACTGACCTGCCTGTCTGCCCTCTCCACAGTCTCCACAGTCTCCATGCTCCTACACTCGGCTGAGATGCTGCACAAGATACTGGGCACCTGGTGTGTGCTTTCCTACCCGCCTTCCTTCTGCTCGCCATACCCCTTTCTCTTACACTCTAACTCCTATAATCAGTATCTAGCTGTAGAAATGCCCAGATGAAAAGCATCTTCCATTCAGTGCACTGGTTGCACGAGGCAAGAGTCTCGTCCTCTTCCACACCCTGGGACTTCCCCAACACTCTCCCAGGACGTGGCTTACCATGAACCGATACCATCCACGACAAGCAGGAGAATCACAGTTGCTTAGCTCGTCTGTATCGACAACAGGAAGCCTAAGAACACCTCTGTGTCCAGTTACAATCTCTGAGGCCTTGCATATGAAGACCAGAAACTCAGAGAAGGCCAAGAGATAGAGCCTGCATCCTATGTCTCTCATGCCTTTGGATCTATGGGGCAAGCAAGACTTAACATGTTACTCAAGAGCCCACACGCTTAATGGCAACTATGCTGGGCATAAACCGTGTCCTCATTCATTCTAGGCAGGGACAGAATCTTTTTCCTATTCCATGACCCAATCTGCGTATTTATTATGATGCACCGATCCTTGTGTGCCGAACGCTGCCTGACAGCGGCATTTCTGAAGCTGGGGGGTGAGGTGTACATCTTCTAACCCACCTGCCGGCCTCTGCAAAGGACTGGTACAGAAGAGTCAGCTAAGCTCCCCCCTCCCCGTCGTCTCTGTTCTCAAGGCCGCAACACTAAAATAGTCTTCATCTTCTCCCTCTGCTGGCATTGTAAGTGACCAGAAAGAATTCTTTCCCATGCTATTTTTATTTTGCCTCCCAGCTGTGGGCTCCCTCCTCCTCCTTCACAACCCTCACCCTACCAGTCAGAAGGAGCCATAGAGACTCAGACTCTGGTCGATGATTCCAGAAGCTGAAGCCTCGTTGGACAAGCTTACTCTCCCCTGCATTTCCCTCTCTTTCCTAGCTTTCTAAGCAGTAATTGGGGGGGGGGGGGGGGAGGCAGAGACACACACACACACACACACACACACACACACACACACAGCCTGGTCTGACCAGTGAGTCTCAGGTTCCAGGGAGAGACCCTGTCTCGAAACAAACAAGCAACAGGCACACACGTACACCTGCACACACATACACATGCACGGACGCACACATGCCCACAAGTTGGGATTTTGACTCAGTTGTCTTCATACCCTCCTCCAAATCTTTCAGTTTCAAATCTAGCAATTTCTTCTAGTTGTAGGTCTTTTTCTTCCCAGGCTCAAATACAAGATTTTTGCCTAGCCAGCTCTTGAGAACTAACACGAAACTAGCTAACAAGAAAACATGAACTCAGAAGATCCTAAGGGATTCCCTGTCGCTGTCGCTCCTTCAGTCCCACCCGCTGAACGAGCATTTTATTAGGGGAGACAAGAACCTTTGCAGTCCCAGGCTTGTTTCTCCAGGGAGAACCTGAGTGATCATAACGAGATTGGCAATGGAAATGGAATCTGGTGCAAGCACTGGTCGCCATGGCTCCGACTGTTCTCCATTCTTACTTAGTCTTGAATGTTCATAGCGCTGTTAGTGTCAAGACTGACACAAATCTCTCATACTTGCTTTTACTGAAAGTTGTTTCCTTTGGTCATAGTTTGATTATGCAGCAAATTTCTCTCTTACACACACACACACACACACACACACACACACACACACACCTGCCTATGAAGAGCTAGGTGACACACTGAGCTGTGACCCATCCCATAGGAATTGTTTATGTAATCACTAGCCGTTATAGCCCTGTGCTTCTAAAATTAATTTAGAAACCACTCTATTACCACCAAAGAGAATCTTGATCAGCAAGCTACATATCCAGTCATGTGTATAGTGCATTAGTGTGAAGGCACACATTACAGTTTGGGATTTAATGGAAAAATCAATACCCTACAGGAACTCTACAGTTGCACAGCACAGTCTACTGCTATGGCCAATGCTTTCTTTGTTGATGCCTTCTGATTACACACACTTGTGTATTCCAAGCATTGATTTTACTGTGCTTTCTTTCTTTCTTCTTCTTCTTTTTTAATAAGTTACTCAATATTCCTGCCTCTTCCAAGAAGTGTGGGCTAGGGGAGGGGCGCAGAGACATTCAACCATCAATAACACAGTCAATGTCCTGTCTACCTGGCCTAGGCCCTTTTCTGTCAGTTCCTATAGCCCAGGGGGACGAGTTTCCAGCTGTGAGCTTCTGGTCACTTGGGAACACCAAAGACCTCTGCAATCCCAGCTTTTCTCATGCTCTCCCAACGGGCTGCTGCTGGGGCTGCAGCTAGCCAAGGAAGACGTCAGAACCACCCGAAGCTAAAAAGGCACTTTGGCGTAGAGTTTGCAGTCTTCCCTGTCAGATTCTCTAAAGATCTCCTCCAAGCTGTAGTACGACAACTCCGAAGAACTCTTATTTCTCTCTTAAGAATGAATAATTCTTTTGCAAGGGAATATTCCTGCTCAGGCCTTAGCGACAGCCAATCACCGCTATTCTTACAGCTGGCTGCTGTTTGTAATTTCTTCTTAAAGAGATAAACTCACTTGTGCTTTCTGTCTTCTTTTTCATCATAGGGAAGTAAGCTGAGCAAGGTCAAGCATTCCTAACAGAAACTGTAGTGGAGCTTGCACCAAACCTCTCGAAACTCCCGCCAACTCAGCAGGGCTGTCAGCCAGGCAAGGAAGGCATGTGCACCTTCTCTAAACGAATCTGGAACTGATGTTTACACTTTTTTTTAAAAAATTTTCTCCAGTATACTCTAAAGCACATTTACTTTCCCAATACATAGGGGAAAGCTAAGAATGGTATATTAGTCTTCACAATCTTTCTACAAAGAAGGGAGCCAGTCCTAAAGCTTTCTGATCCCAAAACAGCACAAACGCTCCCCTCTAACCCCCAGGCATGGATGACCACAGTTACCAAGACAGCATTAAAAGCAATGAGAAAACACCCCGAGGAATATAAAATGTTTAAGAGCCTCAAAAAAAATATCAGGCGAGTTAAATTTTCATGCCAACAACTGCATTTATAAGCAGCGAGTCTACCTGCAGAGTAGTTGGTCAAGGGCGCGGCACACACAGGCCGAGTGGCACCATTGTGACCATGTCTGCTGGGCTGCCTGAAGGAGGTTCTCTCGATCTGTGGCTGCTGCAGCAGCAATGGGCAAGACCTGTACCTTGTTCATTCACTCTCTTGCTCTCTGGTCGCTTTGTGTTTAACGCATAGTTACTGTCAGAGCCAAACCCAAAGGCTGTCACTCGTGGGAATTCTTAATGCAGAGAACTGGTAAAGCTCTAAACTTGGCCAAATATCCAAACAGAAATTAAGCTACCTCAAATGTTAACGACTGAGCATCTTCATCTTCTTTCCCTGTTTTCATTTAGTTGGAGCAAATGTTTTGCTTTAATGCAATTGAAAAGAAAAGAACATTTAGGGACAACACGCTAGATCCTTCCGAAAGCTTCATTTTCAAAAGCAGCGTTTGACTGGCCAAATAAATGACAATTCATTCCCTGTTTACTTTAGGTAAACAGAAAATGCATTGCTGAGCACTCGTTTTCAAAAGCTAATCAAGGATGTAAGGTCCCAACAGATTCATTTAATAGAAATATAATAGACATTCCTGCTTGCTTCTCATCATGTCTCCCTGTAAATGCTAAAATGAACAGCAAATTAACCTTGCGTTGGAACCGAGCTTTGTCACAGCTGATGCTCCCCCCCACACACAACAGTAAACATCCCCCCATCCTGTCACTACTTCTAAGCTTTCTGCAGGGGAGAGACTATGGAGTTTGGCAAGAGAGTAGGGGAATACTTGAATCCTAAAGGGAGTGCTGTGTGTCTAAAGGGCTCTCTTTCCTATCTGAAACAAACTCAGCCACCTTTGTCTGCTACAATAGCACACATCTCGGGCGTAGGAGGAAGGGTGGGGTGGGGTGGGGCTTTCTTCAAGCTCCATGTATCGAAGTTGTATTTTTATCTTTACTAGCCGTTCTCCAAGTGGCTGCTTAGAAACTACAATCCAAAACAAGCTACTAAAGAAAGGGCCATTCAAGCTTTAAAATCAGATATAAAAGATTTGCAAACAACTCGAGATCTTATAATTAATATGCAGTGATATCAGAATTAGCACTTAGAACTCTATACAGAAAAATATAATATTTCATAAATTATGTAATCATGAACAAACCCTTGCAAAAAAAAAAAAAAAACCCTGTTTTTGCTGTGCTAAAGTAACATTCTAGACTTGTCGTAAGTATGTCATTCTTACAAGTAGTTCGCAGTTATTCTTGAAGGCAAGCCTTGGGGTTTCCTTAGCACAGTGCTGCTGGGGGAACGTTTCAGCACGTCCGTCTTCATCTCTAGCCTGAAGGGAGATATAATGGCCTATTTAGGGACTTACAAATAATGGTAGAGAAAAGCTCAGATCATTAAACAAACGGGAATCCAGAAATAACAACATTATTAAGAAGTTTGTTTAAATACGCAGTATGCCCTTTAGGTATCAAAATTTGTGATTTTGTTTTTCTTTAGACTGTTTGGTTTCAACATGCAAATTCATCTTGGTGGAATAGTTCAAAGGACACAGAGCAGACCCAAATCAACTGATTTTGTTGGGTGTCACCAACACTTGAGTGTTGTAGTGACACAGTTCCTCACACGGTCAGGAGACTGTGACATACATACGTGTTTAAACGTTTTGGCATGCTTAAGCAATCTCTAGATAAAGCATTTTTAAGAAATTCTAATAGCAAGGCCATAAGAAAAGCAAATTGCATAGTTATATTTTGAACTGTAATATTATTAGAGATAAATTGATTTCCTCAATTTTAAAATAAAGATCCAAAAGGATCAATGATCTCATAAGAACAATGATTCTTCTATTAAATGAAGTTTAAAAAAATAGATTTAATTAAGAAGCTGCATTAGAAGTTACTGGTTATTTTGATCTAGGCTGTCAATTGAGAAAGCTGATGTTTCAACAGAGGCATCCACATTATTCACCAGCAACACCCACTGAAGTCTTTTCTTCCTAATCTCCATTGGTATCTGATTTAGAGGGGTGAGAGGGAGAGGTGGGTGAAAGGGGTGTGTCGTTAATCCATTCATCAGGGGGACATTTGCACCCTGCAGCTCTCTTGTTCCCTTAGCCCTAACCGCTCATGCTCTCCCGCCCTCCCTCTCTCTCCTCTCCTATCCTATCTCTCTATCTCTCCCTCCCTCCCCCTCCCTCTGTCTCTGTCTCTCTCTATATATCTCTCCTGGCCCCCCTGAAACCCGCAGCTGAGCTTGCCTCCCTCACATATGGCTTGCATATAATTATGCATATTCCATTTTGCACTGCATTAAAATGATGAGCTCCTGGCTCTCTGCCAGCTGAGTTTTAAAAGCCCCAGTGAAGTAGGAAAAAGGAGAGAAACGCAGGGAGAGCCGCACAGGAAGCAGCAGGTAGCTCTGTCTGCTGTCTCTTTAGATAAAATGTATGTCTGGCACGGAGGGAACAGCCGAGAACTACCTGTTGTGATATACAGGCCGGAGGGGGAGGGGCAGCGAGCAGAGTCAGTGACACAGCAATGACAGTGCTTACGTTTCATTTATCTGACAGCGTGAAATCTACCCTGACAAGTGTCACTCAGAGCTCCCCAGCTACACTGTTGGCTGTTGTCTCAAAAGGAATCCATATGTACTCTGCATGTTTGAAAATCGCACCACTTGTATCTAGGGAAGGTTTCTGCTACGAGTCATGAGGCCTCTAGGTGGAATCAGAGAATGAAATGGCATGGTCAGGAGTGGTTGGGTTATGGCAAGTCTGTGTGGAAGGGATAGCTCTGCTTGGGGCTCATTTTTATGTGTTTTTTTTTTTTTTTTAATGAACATCTTGGTGAGATAGTACCGTTTCCTTATGCTCTTAACCCCATAAAGCCAGAGAAAAATTAAAATGTGTTCTAGGATAGGCCCTATGCGACAGGGAAAGAAGCAAGCATCGTGGCCTCCGGCTAGACGGTCACCTGGAGCCAACGATGCCCCTTGCCAGTGCAGCAGTACTGCTCTGCAGTGACATCACTGTGTGGGATGATGGAACTCAAAGGGAATCCATTTTAAACCCCAACAGACTGAGGCAGCAGTGAGTACCCAGACCGAGGGAGCTGGAAGCAGGCTTTGAGATGCTAGTGGGCAGCAACCATATTAACTTCTTCACAGCAAAATCCTAAGTCACTGTGTGATGGACAGACCCCTTAAAGGAAGGAACCACATTTGTTTCAAGTAACCTGGCATGTCCGGTGAGTTGCACCTATCTGGACGGTAACCAGACCCCATTGTAAACAACTTTTGAAAATACCACCTCAAGATATGTCTTGCTTGCTGGCAGGTTTATTATATTCCTGATGCGCTGCAATACATATGCTCAGAAGCACAATTTGCATATCGTTTACAAGGGCTACTATTTACATATGTATGTCTATATTCAATATATATGTGTCTTGAGTATAAATATTCATAAGGTGGAATATGTTTATTATGCATGTACTATGTATACACATTCATACACACCAGATGCTTATGGATATTTTCAACATAAGAGGCAAAAATACATTCATTCCACTTACATGCAATGTGCTCACTATGCTTTCTATGTGCTTAAAGGACAAACATGTCCCATTATCCAAGGTTCGGGTGCTTTGTAGGTTTCAGCCTAAGCCTTTATCTCTAGGAGGCTTCGTTAGGCAGCAACAAAAAGGAATGGGGAGCATTGGGGATGCTGGGAAATAAAGAGAAGCCAGAAACGTGTCTCTTCATTGAGCCATGGGGTTCACCTCTCACAGCTCGTTCAGACACTCAGGCTGGCTCCAGAGTCCAAGAAATCCTGTCCTCCAGTCACTGAGATGACTCAGTAGCTAAGCCTAGAGACCCGAGTCTAATCCCTGGGATCCAGAGGGTGGGAGGAGATAATTGACTCCCAGGTCGTCTACAAATGCACAGTGATCAGGCACCAGTGCATGTGTATGCACATAGATAGATAGATAGATAGATAGATAGATAGATAGATAGATAGATAGACAGACAGACAGACAGATAGAATGCAAAGGAGAGAAAATGTCTAGCTGGATATGTGCTCTGCACAGGATGGAGAATACACAAAGTCCAAGGAATGCCGAGCCCTCATCCTAACACCTGTGTGCACGTGTGCACGGACACATGCCTCTCACCACAGCAAACCCACTTGCATTATGAAGCTTCAAAATGAAATCTCAAGTTATTGCTAAGTGGAATGAAGTGCATTTGACTAGGCAGCCTAGCGTCTTGGGTAGGCTGTTTTCTGTTTGCTAACAACACGAGTTCCTGACTCCTACTTTCTACCTTCCCACAGATTTAATTTAGGAGGTCCAGCATAAGGTTCAGAATGTAGTTTGTTTGTTTGTTTTTATAAACAAAACTGAATAATAAAAAGCTCTCCAATGACAGCGGAGTGAACAAGCAGACTCAAGAGCCACTGGTCTAAGGAGGGCATCCACAGGCATCGAGGGGACACTGAACCACTGGGCAGTGCTCAGCAGATGTGGCCCTAAGGTGGGTCTTACTCTAAAGGGCTGAGAGGTCCAGACATCAGCTGCCTGTCAGCAAAATGTCTGGTTTGGCCATGGTTGCCTCTTGGTTTCTGATGAGCAAGCCGACTTGGAGAGCTTCTGCTTCACTTCCTAGCAAATGCCTTTCTTCAGCTCTCCAACCCAGACCAATACTTCCTTTTTTTTTTTTTTCTTTCTTAACTTCTATTTCCCCAACAAGGGCACAGTTCTGTAGAGGATGGGACAGAGTTGGGTCAGCCATCACTATCTTCAATCATTGTCTGGTAAACACACTCCAAGAATGTGCTTGCTCACCATTCCCGGCATCTTGGGGCAAGGTCAGGCAGATTCCATTGCAGCTCTACTAATCTTGTACATAGATTGATTTCAGAACATCCTAAAATCTCATGTATTGGGCCTGTGCCTTAATCTATATCTGCTCTACTTGGGGTGCCAGATAATGACTTAATAGTGGGGCGAAGACAGAGGGACCCAACTACCCCTGCAGATGACAGCGTAGACACTGAAATTATTCCAGAACAGCAGGTCATTGTAATAACACAGAGCAGACAGACCTGCAGACAGTTTTATTATTGTTCTTAAATTCCCTACCAACAAAACACAGCTAATTGACTTTCAGGAGTAGACCATCCCACTGGTGGCTCTTGGCCCCCACTGGGGCCCGGAGGACAGTGTTAATGTCTGCCTTTGTTCTGGAGTGACAAGTCCTGAAATGAAGGAGTGTGAAGACATTGGCTGATGGACTAATTCACTCCATGTGCTTTAACCCCAGCAGCTGTACTCTGGCTAATGTGCTGCTAAAAGGAAACATAGATGGGAAAACATTTTGTTGCATTTTACTATGAATGTGTCATGAGAGATGTGACTAGCAGGACAAAGGAACATTTTTGACTTACTGTTCTGAGAAAGCTTCACATTTTGCTATTTAAAAAAAATAGAGGAAGAAAGTAAAAAAATTCACTAAAACTGTAAGATTTCCACAAAGGCTTGTGTTTTTGGTGGGAGAGGGATTAAAGATTTATTTTGGTTTTTAATTGTGTGTGTGTGTGTGTGTGTGTGTGTGTGTGACCATGTTCACTTTCTCACAGTGAGTACAGGTGACTATAGAGGCCAGAGGTCTCAGATTCCCCTAAAGCTCGAGTTGGAAGAGGCTGTGAAAGGCCCCCTCCTAGGATTAGAAGCAGCTGTGACCCACCCTGACACACACACACAGACACACACGCACACACACACTCCCTGAAGTTAGAAGTTAGAAGCAGCTGTGCCCCCCTCTACTCACACCTGGAGTTAGATGCAGTTGAGACACACCCATACCCTCACATGCCTACACACATACTCCCTCCAGTTAGGAGCAGCTGTGAGACCCCCACTCTCCCTCCCTGCCACCTGGAGCTAGAAGCAGCTGTGGCACCCCACACACACACCTGGAGCTAGAAGCAGCTGTGTCACACACATACACCCCTCCACACACACCTGGAACTGGAAGCAGCTGTGACACACACACCCCACACGCACCTGGAGCTGGAAGCAGCTGTGGCACCCCTCCACACGCACACACCTGGAGCTAGAAGCAGCTCTCTCTCTCTCTCTCTCTCTCTCTCTCTCTCTCTCTCTCTCTCTCTCACACACACACACACACACACACACACACACATCTGGATGCTGAAAATGGAACCCTGGCCCTCTGCAAGAGCAGTGTGTCCTTCTTAACTGCTCAGCCATCTCCCGGCCCTCTTCTTGTTTTCTGAAATAAGGCTGTGTTATGGAGCTCATGCTGGCCTCAAACTCAAGATCTTCCTGCCTCAGCCTTTCACCATGCTTGGCCTCATACATCTGTCTTCCTGTTGCACCTAGTATTTAAGTAAGCACTAGAAGCCTACACTCTGGCTAATGACTTGACTGTGTACTCCAGAGCCCTCTGCCTAAACCTGTGCATTCACTTCTCTGGGGATCACTAGCTGTATCTTGAATTTCCTATGTAACACATTGTAATTCTTCCAAGAACTCATTTCTTTCTCTGGGAAAAAGTCGTGGTGCAATGTCCACACTGAAGCAGCATCAGTATTTTTTTCTTCTGGACAACACCTTTAGAAAACATGGAACATTTTGCTTCGTTTGCCTACCTCACATAACAGGAAAGGTTAATGTTATCGTGGAAGTAGAAAGACAACGAAGCTTTGGAATTATGCCTCCCCAGGTGGATGGGAGTGTAGCTATTTCTGTGTCAGTGTGGTGCCATTTATTTTGAAAACAAGAAAAGGTTTTCCCTGGAGTCAGAACCAGGAGGCAGGGGATGTGACAAAGGTTCCAGATCTTCCAGAGCTCAGCCGATACAGCTGACATCACACATGTGACCACACATGTGGTGTCGGTACCAGACTTGGAAACTCCAAAAATAGTCCATCTCAACATTGTGGGAATAGGTGTAGAGATGAGGCTTTACAGGGACATAAGGGGAGCATTAACGTTCTATTTTATTACCTATGTTGTGAACAAGAAGTAACAAAACTTCTCTTTTCGAATTTATAGTAACCATGGGAGAACTCTGTTTGGTTCCCTTTTCTTGTGCTTAGATGTCAAGGACATGCAGAGGAATTGACAGACACACAGTCTGCCTTCTAGAGGATGGATGTCATTATGAACGAAAAGGTCAGCTAGTGCCTCTGTCCTGCAGGAGTGCACACCCTAGGAGCTCTGCCCAGCTGCTCCTGCCCTTGCTCGATATGGTAGGTAGGGGGGTCCCTGGAGTGGCTCCCTGCCCTCCCCCGAGCTATAGCCTAGACGCTCTCATCTCAGAGGGCCAGTTCCTCCCAACTGAACGCCCAGATCCCCTCAACTGGTTTCTTGCCCTTTACCCTAATTTTCATAGGTAAAAATAGAAACCATCTCTCCTTTCCCTCTTCTGGAAAATTCTTACACACCATTGACCCTCCTGGGCTGTATCGCCTTTAGGAAGCCATCTGGGAACTCATCTTCCAAGTCTTAACCTGAGCCCTGGGAACACAAGATTCATCAGGATCCCTGCACGTTCAAACTGTGTTCTGTTCAGCTGCAAATCTCCAGGTCTAGCACTTCGGAGATCAAGGGAATGAATAGATTCCTGTCCTTCAGCCACATAGTACTGGACACTGCCTTGCACTCCAGTCCTGATCCCTGGGTGCTCTCTACCCACTTTTCTCCACTGCCCACTGCCTGTTCATTCTGCGTGTTTTTTTGTTTTTGTTTTTTTGTTTTTTGTTTTGGCAGAACCCCTACCTCTCACTTAGACAGCGTGACTCAGCCCCACCACAGGCATTGAGCCTGACTTTTGCCCCACTTTCCTCCCCACTAGACTGAACCCAGCTCTTTTCTTATAAATCCTCACCCATTCATAGGTTAGACTTGCCTGCTAGGTACCCTCTTCCTTGCCCCTAATGTCTCACCTTTTCCTGGTGTCCCAGGCCACACATTATATATGAAGCCTTGCTTGTATGATATATATGATATGTATGATAGATATGATATTGTATGATTTTATATATATATATATATATATATATATATATATATATATATATATATTCATGTCAACTTGACACCAAGTAAAGTCGTCTGAGAGGAGGGGCCTCCATTGAGAACATGCTTCCATAAGATCAGGCTGTAGGCAAACCTGTAGACATTCTCTTAATTAGTGATTGGTGGGGGAGGACTCTGCCCACTATGGGTGGTGTCATCCCTTGGCTCAGGGTCTTGGGTTCTATAAAAAAGCAGGCTGTGCAAGCCATAGGTAGCAAGCCAGTAAGCAGCACTCCTCTATGGCCTCTGCATCAGCTCCTGCTTCCTGGTTCCTGCCCTGTTTGAGTTCCTGTCCTGACTTCCTTCAGTGATGGACCACTATGTAGAAGTATAAGCCAAATAAAGTCTTTCCTCCCCAAGTTGCTTCGGTCAGTCGTGGTGGTTCACGGCAGCAGTAGGAACCCTAAGACATCTGTAAATATAGTTCAAATGGATTCATTCACCCCTGCTTGTGCTTTAAGCCAATATTTTGTTTTCCCGTACTCTGAATGGCCTCCCCTGTGAACAAAGATCTGTGCAGTTTGAGCTGTGTGTCTGCAAGCAGCTCTAACTGAGCACTCCCATCTGGCACCAGACTGCCCTCTGGACAGCCTCCGAGCCATGGATACCAGTCCCAGACCTGGGAATGTTCTCAGTTCACATTACCACTAATTTTTGCACCGGGGATCCCCCCTTCACCCCGTCATTCGCTCGGTGAAGACATTCTATTGGATTCCTGTGGTGGAAGCCGTTTTACTTTGCATTTAACCTCCCGTTCAGAGTGTCCAGGAAGAGGGGCTGCTCCCCAGTACAGCTTTTCCTGGCTACCCATGCTCCTCGTGGGCATCACACAACACAGGCTCCCAACATCCCTGTGGCTCTCCAGGCTCCTCTGACAGTCCACACAGCCTGATGGATCAGATGGGAAGGACTTATTTGCAGCAGTGATTTAAAAAAAAAAAAAAAAAAAAAGGTGCAAACCTTTATATATATCATAAATTTTTAATATCCAATTTGGAGTCTTCAAAGAATAATGGTAACAGATAAGCAACATGAAGATAATGGGAATTGAATCATGTTTATGGTTTCCATAAGCATCTTAAAGATGTCAGTTCAGAACTGCTCTGAGCAGCCGGAGCACCCAGCTACCTTGTGCCTGATTAATGGCTGCCCTCCTAGGGGGCCTGAAAGGGTTGCACAACAGTAACAGCAACCAACCCCACAGCAGTCCGAATCACAGCTACTGAATTAACTGAAATACATCTCCATCACCCCAACGCATCACAACAGTGTGCTGCGGGATCACCAGAGTGGCCTCTAAGTGGTTCAGAAAGCCTCTGTCTTTACTTTTTATTTTTAACTCCATTTTTCCTTTATTGGACAGGTGAGCCTTCTGCACCCGTCTTCACTGCTCTTTGTTAAATCACGTAAATGTCTTTGTTCCCGGAGTGTCCACAGGTGAGCCCAGGCACATGGTCCGCTCTGCGATTCTCTATGGCAGGGGTACCACCATCACACCCTGGCAGTTTCTGGTTATTCCAGAACCTTAATCCACATTGGATTATCCCAGCTCCCTGACTGCTTCCCTCCCCTCCCCTCCCCCCCCCCCCCCCTGCCTGCCTTTTGGCTTTTTCTGCTATTCATTTGCATCTATTACCCAGGGACCTGTGAGTGGGGAACAAAAGGCAGGCAAGCAGAAATGCTTCTACTTTGCTACCGGTTGGCACCCATAAAATGCTTAAATAATTGGCCTCACTGAGACATTGTGGTTAGTCCTTTTATTCCTGTTCCCTGAAATCTCTGGGCAGAAGGGGGCTGGGCACGTATCTCTATGAGCAGACCTCACGATAGACTGGAGAAGTGAGAGGAAATATGAAACAGGCAAGGGCTGCTGGGAGACTCCAGGACCCCCTCGGCAATGCTCAAAAAGGATGCAGGCATTATAGAGGGGTGTTGTTATCTGCAAGGCGTCTCCCCCAGAAACAGCCTGGCCCCAAATGGGATTCGGAAGTATACTGCTAGCCAGACTAAGATTCTGTCTTGGGTATTAGCACAGGTTTCTACAGCTCTTCTGTTTTATACATCAGGCTCCCTATCAGTGTTCTCCATATATTAATGGATTTAATACAGGTGTTTAGTGCCACACAAAAGAAAACTCTAGAGATAGCTAATATTATCTCTAGCTGACCTATGAGGCAGAGAGAGATGATGTAATGTACGGATTCATACAGATAACAAACAGTAGAACTAGAATTCACACCCAAGCAGTCTGACTCTCAAATCGGATGTCATAGATCCTGACTGTTCATTTCTTCTGTGTTGTCAGCTAAAGAAGTCCCTGTGTTATAAATTGTTAACACTGGTGTCACTAAATTGTGTGCATGTACACATGTGCATGCATACATGAATAAATGTATATATGTGTGTGTGTGTGTGTGTGTGTGTGTGTGTGTGTGTGTATGAAATGGGGGTGTTTGATATAACGTAAGATAAGAGTGGGAGTCTGCAAAGGATTCAGGAAAAGGGAGGTGAGGTAGTGTGTCAGCAGGTCTCTGAGCAGCCTAAGAGAAAAGGGACGTCAAATTTTATAAAATTAATCTTTAAAGCAACTTCTCGATGCTCTTTTGAAGCAGGTTTAATCATTAATTATAGCACCAAGGTCCCTCAACTCTAGAAGAGACTCATCTGTGGAACTCTCTCCACTCTTCAGACTCTTTCAGAATTTCCTTTGTGGGTTTTTAAAAGCATCACCAGCATTAGGCTATCACTGATGCAGGTCCTGCTGAGCCGACCACAAAGGGTACATGTTTGTCCCTCACTCCTCCCAGGCACACTGGTCGACAAGCACAATTGTGACTATGATCTGGGTATGAGTCAGTTTATCAAAACACTGGTTCCTCGTGGATAAAGTAGAGAGACGGAGTACCAGCTCCTGCCTTGCTGAGAAATATGCTTGCTTTATTGTGATCCTTCATGGAGGTACGGCTGTGATTCAGAGAACCAAAGGCCAAGCCAGCCTCCACTCAATCCACACTACCCTCCCCGCTTGGAGACAGATATGTCTGTGCAGGCCAGAGCCAGCCAACAGCTCATTAGCTCAGTTGGTGGTCGAGCCATGCAAGAGGCTGGGATTGTAATTCCAGGTAAGTTGCTCGCTCTGGGTCACGTTTACAGAACACAGACCTCATGGTTCCTATCATGCCATACATGTAAAGTTCCTGGCAAAAGGGGCAATGGACACTGGGAAAACGTGTGTGAGGACTGGTAAGCCAGTGCCCGTGTCTCCTTATAGCTCAGAGGGTCACAGGAGAGTCATGAAATGAAATAGAGGTCTCCTCAAGTTCATCTCTAATTCTGAGGTTCGTTCTGGACTTGTAGAAATACTTGTCAAAAGTATGATGTCACAACTATTACTAGTGATAATGTCTCAGCTCTGTCACTAGAACCAAAGGAGCTCCACCAGCGGGGGCCCAGCTATGATAAAGCTTCAGTCCACACTCTCCCCATGTAACTACCAACCAACAAAGGAGGTTTGCAGATCGTGTTGGCCATCAGAATCTCCTCTGGAGGTGGTGCTTCTGCCAGCTCCCACCGAGACGCCATTTTCCCACTGTAGCGGGATGGCCTAATGCTGCTTGTACTCTAATGCTAATTTTGGGCCCCCAAGACTGGTTGCCCCAGAGATAAGAGAGTCCCCATGTAGAAGCTGAGTGACCCTGCCCCCAAGTTACTTTTGATTGGTAAATAAAGATGCCAACAGTCAATAGCTGGGTAGGAAAGACATAGGTGCAGGGTTTAGGTTTCATAGATTTGGGGGAAGGAGAAGGCTCCATGGGTTAGGAGTAAAGAAAATGTGGCCCTGTGGGCTGGCCAATTGGAGTTAAGAGTAACCCAGATGAAACATAGTAAGTAATAAATAGTAAGTAATAATTCAGGGTTATCAACAGGAAAGTAGATTCTAATAATATAGAGGCTAAGCATCTGCCCATCTCTTGTACTGCTTAAGGCTTATTAAAAATATAAAGGCTGTGTATGTTTTTTTATCCAGGAACTCAATAACTCAAGGTGGGGTAGGAACTCCAGGCCAGGATTAAAATAATTTAGACAACACTCCACCACTCAGCTCTTGTCTGTTCTCTGCCTATGGCCCTACACTGGAACTCTAGTTCTGTATACATGTACAGGAGAGAGTGTGCCACTCCCTCTAGATGTGGCCTTGACCCTGACACTTAGGGGCCTCACTGTGATCCGAGCTGTCTTACCCTGATCACCGCTCTAGTCTGGGACATCCTAATTATGCCCCCATCATGATATCTATCTTACAATCAGCTTGACAACAGAGAATAAAGCCCAGCTCTAGAGTAAATCTCTGCTTTTGCCATGCATTGTGCACATAAATGCTCTGTGTGCCATGGAGGGATACTGTGATTTGCACCAGTGGACGCAGGAAAATGAGAAAGATGGGGTGGCCCATCCATTGGCTTTGCCCCCTGGGTCTTTCAGAGTGCAAAGTCCGGATGTCATTCTGAACATGCAGGTCTTCCTGACAGCTTCAATGATGATCCACGTGCCACTTGACCTGTTAACGGAGATGTCGTCACGCTTGAAGAAGAAAAACTGCCTACATTACCCCTTCCACACTCAGGGCCAGTCAGCCTGTCTGAGAGGTGGCTGTAAAGATGGCGGCAGAGGGCGTCATAAATAACAACCTCTGTTCAAATGATAGTCTCTGGAGTCTTCATCTTAAGTCCCAGCCACTCTGCAGATGATGAATGGCAGTAATAAAAGTTGGGATTGTGGCACGTTTAAATAGGAGAGAATCATTTAGGCAGAATTTGACTGGGGCTTACAGACGGCCTCCACTGAAGTCCATGGCTGATTATCAAGCCAAGGACTATTTTCAGATGGCAGCATAAGTATTTCTTGCTTCTCTTTTGTTGTTGTTATTATTATTAATTTTATTTCAAGGAGGTGCATTATGTGAAGGAAGCTAAATATTGCTTGGGTTTCCACATCCCTCCTTGGCATTAACTGGGAATAACAAAGTGTGCTTCCACCCTGCAAATAGCCAGCCCCTTCTGTTTGCTCTATTGCCTCGAAACTTTTGCAGGTCTCAGGACCCTAATATTTCAACTGCCCACAATCCCTTCAGGTGCCATGCACTGGAAAGGGGCTCTGAAGACCGGAGTCCATTGGGGAGCCAGCACCTCCACCTCAGAAACCAGATACAAAGGATGAAAACTCGACCCAGTAGCTGCGTTGACAGCAGTGATACTTCGCTGCTGTTGTGCTGGGCACCTGTGGACTTCAGCTCATGCATATTGCCTGTGAAGAAACTGAAGGAACTTCTCCAAAGCTCCAGTGCTTCAGGTGGTAAAGCTGGGTCTAAGCTGTGTTGGGTTGACAGGAACAGTCAGCAGCAGATGTCTGGTGACAATGAGCAACAGAAGCTGCACACGGGACTAGAAAGAAAGCAGAGAAGTCGTGGACCATTGCCCAAGTCCCTGTGGGTCCTTGTGGCCGGAGGACATCTTGCTGCTGGTCTTTTCTGTTCATGGTGAAGATCTGATGATGCTCAGCACAGCTCAGTGGTAGGGGAAGAGTGGTAGGGGAACCGGCACCTACCCTGAGTCTGAGGACTGATGTGCAAGGCTAGAGGAGCGAGATATGGGTAGGCTGGGCAGAGCCAGGCGTGGCCTCTCCAGGTGCTCTGCACTTGAGATGGGAGGAGAGAGAGCAGGGACTACAGGTGTGGTGCCGGGGCAAGCCACCATTTATAGATTTGGGACAGAAGATGGTATGAAGTTGAGAGACAGCTGAAGCTGGGGACAGGGACCTGTAACGCAATCTCTTTCTGATTTGTTTGCACATCCCACAAATGGATTATCACAGGGTACAAAGGTAAGCGTACAAATATGTTCTTTCTAGAGAGAGTGAGACATGCTTTCGAGGGCACTAAACTCCAGAGTGTAAGCCTTTTCCTATGATGCTCGGCTAATTGTGAAACAGAAAAACTGCTATGGTTTGATTTGGAAAGTAGTAAAAGAGGACTAAGGATTACTGCTTGATAAAAATCATTACCAATATGCGTCTTCCCTGACTAACAAAAGCTAGTAGAATTTACATGTAACTAAGTGTCCTAGCACAATTCTTTTCCGCGCCTTATGTGATGTCTTTGAATCATAAGAATGTTTTGGGTGGCCTTATAAACTGTAATATCTACTACACTATATTTATATAGAACCATTGAATCATAAGAGTGCTTGGATGGCCCTATATGCTATAACGTGCTCTATACTATATTTATACAGAACCACCAGCTGCGACTAAGCAGAAGCCAGGCAGCATTGGTAAGGGTGCTGTGGTGGTTTGTATATGCTTGGCCCAGGTAGTGGCACTATTAGAAGGTGTGGCCTTGTTGGAGTAGGTGTGTCACTGTGGGTGTGGGCTTTAAGACCCTCATCCTAGCTGCCTGGAAGTCAATATCCTGCTAGCAGCCTTCAGATGAAGATATAGAATTCTCAGCTCCTCCTGCACCATGTCTGCCTGGATGCTGCCATGCTCCAACCTTGATGATAATAGATTAAACCTGTGAACCTGTAAGCCAGCCCCAATTAAATGTTGTCCTTATAAGAGTTGCCTTGGTCATGGTGTCTGTTCACAGCAGTAAAGCCCTAGGACAGGTGCTTACACAATGGTTTTCTCTCCCTTCTACCCATTCCTTCATTTTGCTCATCATTATTTAGCACTGACTGTGAGAGGCATCAGTAGCAGGTAACTGGATAAGTAATAGCCTAAAATGAACTGCATCTGACTCACACAGTCGACACAGTTTCACTTTTTTTTTGAGTCCAATGATTACAATAAACCAAAGATCCCTTGCCAAGGTTTATCCACATACAGTTAAAGAGCATGTCTATCTCATTTAAAAATTGGATTTTTAAAATTATTATAATTTTCTAAAGGCAGATTAAGGCAAACTACCAAAGGCTGAGAAAAGAAGACAGTCTCATGGGCAACATTACAGTCAAGTTGGAAGCAAGAAAAGTTGAGAGCAAATTCCTTAGAGGCAAGCACTCTGTGCATGACAATGACAGCCAGTCTTGACTGTCAATTTGACTGGACCAAGAACTATCACAAGCTGGGTGAGGCCTCAATGAGTGTGTCTGTGAGGGTGTTGAGTATTAACTGAGGTAGAGAAATCCATCCTGAATGTGTGTGTGGCCATTGTAAGGGCTGCCCCTCCCCCCCATGAATAAAAAAGGGATAAGGAGAAGGCAGGATAAGGGAATGCCTACATTTCCTGTTCTGCCACCTTTGAGCTGACTCCTGTCATTCCTTCACCTCCTCATACAGGAGTCAAACCCAGTTCTTCCTCCCAGAAGCTGCTCCAAGTATTCTACAGCGTATCAAGAAGTAGCGTGATTGGGACATCAGCATAGAGTGTGCAGACGCTTACTCCATGTCAACCACATCAGTATAGGGGGAGAATAACATCTGTTCCAGAGACCCATTAAATGGTTAAGTGAGACAGTTCTTCATCCTTTGCATGCCCTAGGGTAAGTACCCAATAGATGACAGTGACTTAAATGACCCAAACCCATCTTTTTTCCTAGAGAGGAAAAGATACACTGGCAGGAAGTAATGAAGATTCACTGTCTTCTCTTACATTGAAATTTTGATTAAAATTTAAGCTGTGTGCAGCTGAAAGAGCATGATTAGCAACCACAGGCGGATGCCCATGAGGAGCCACTGGCAAAGAGCCAAGAAGATCTGGCAATGTGTACACAGGCAGTAATCAGGATTCTAACCATCCACACAGTGTGGCTGCAATTGATATGGTGAGGCCTCTGCTAGCCCTTTTGCCCATTTTGTTCCTGCACAGGTGTTCTTCTCTCTTCTCTTCCCATCCCTCCCTTATGATAATTTTGTTTAAATTGACCTTTACAAAACAATAATTTTTTTTTTACTTATTTACAGCGTGTATATTTGTGTGTGCATGTGTGTGTGCATGTGTAGACCACTATGTACACATGGGAGCACATGTGCCACATCTGTGTGAAGAAGTCAGAGGACAACTCATGGGGTCTCTTCTCCCACCACGTGGGTTCTAGGGACCAAGCTTGGCGGTAAGCTCCTGTGCCCATTGAGCCATCTCAAGGACCGCTCTTCCCTTTCATCACTCTTAGGTGTTTCTTGTACATCATCTCCATCCACATACAACATCACCACCCCTCAGACAACTCCCACACAAGCAGCCCAGGATTCATGGGTATTGCTTGCCATCGGTCAGATTCCATATCCTTCACATTTTTGCCAAGGAACTCATCAAGATCTCTATATTCATCTTTGTGATTATCCTTCCCATCACTTCTCTCTATTCTGTATTTCCTACGTATTAATATCACCCTGTGTAAACATGGTTCCTAACTCAACAACAGAGTTTGTCCTGATCATTGCTGTGCATGGCAGGTGTGCATCATGTATGGAAGTGGGGCACACATACTGTGATTCACATGCCTTTTCTAATCCCAATAGTCTCATCAACAACACCCAGGAGTAGAGGAAACAGAGGTTGTTCAATCAGCCTGACATTTGATTCACCTTTTTGGTGAATGTGTGTAAATTAGCAGAATTTCTGTTTAAACTGAAGCACAAGGACCAACCCCAGTGGCCTTTATTGGGTCTTTATTTATCTTAGAACTGGACTCAAACTTTGTCTTTGGAGTTGAGGAGTAGTACATGTCATAGATCAGAGGATCGCTTTTGGGTTTCAGTTCTCTCCTTCTACCATGTGGGTCCTGGGATCAAAACCAGGTTGTTGGGTTGGGCAGCAAGCTCCTTTTCCCACTAAGCCATCTTGATGGCCTCTGGGTTATTTATTTATTTATTTACTCATTTATTTATCCACCCACGTGTTCATTCGTTCATTCGTTCATTCATTCCTTTATTCATCCATTTACTTAATTTTAACATGCTCACACTTCCAACACATTTGGAACACTTTTTTCTTTATCGTCTTATTCATTTGTAGCTGAACCCTAAGAAAGAGATGAAGGGTTTCAGTGTAACCCATCATGGTAATTTCTCCTCCATAAGTGCAAAACCATTCTCCTAGTCCTCTCAGCAACCTGAAAAGCTTCCTTTTATTTTGCTGATTGATTTAATCTTAAAGTAAAATTTCTTCCTGTACCAGACATCTTGATTTCTGGCTCTCCCCACCATTTCGCCCCGCCACAGGAGGCTGCCATAAAGGTACCACTCAGAGTCTGCCCATTTGCTTCTTAATGTTACACCCCGCCCTCCCGGGTGTTAGGATCTGATGTCTGCAAAGATATAATCAAAATGAAACTGTATTAGTTTAGATTAGCATCTGTGGCAGCACTTCCGCTAGATGATACAGCCGAGGCCACAGCTATCACGTCTGTCTTATTTCAGTAGAAATGAAAAATGACATCTTTGATGGAGAAGCCTCCACAGAGACCAGGGTAGAGATGTGGCTGGTCCCTCTGTTCACAGAGCGCTCTCTTTCCCATCAGATGGCTGACAGGTGTGTAATCACACTCCTCTGTCACAGTCTGTGTTAAAATAACCAATTACCAAATGAAAGAGAATTGAACGTCAGCGTGACTGTCACCACCCTTGCAAAGGGATGCAGTGTCATCTATAATACAGGGACACGCTGATTGGGCTTTTCCTTGGCCAGAGATACAGCCCGAGATTTCAAGGAGCCCCTCCTATACTATTATTAACTCTATTCATTTCATGGCATTTTCTTCCCTTTGACCCATGGTTTACATTGGAGATGGCAACCAGGTACCAGACACGCTCAGTTCTGTTTCTGGAACAATGCAACAGCATCCTCAACATGTCCTGTGGTCATAACAGCTCATTCAACTAGGTGTGGGTAGCAAGAGCCAGCTAGCCCTGACTGACAGGTAGGAAAATAAAGTCAGAAGATGGCCACACTGCTACAACTCGGCCTGAGCATGTTGTCTTCATGTCTCACGCAGTACCCACGACCACAGCTATGTCTCTGCCCAGCTAGATTCCCACATGCACAGGGCAGGGTCTGCACCAGTCTCTTGGCTTCCTCTTCTTCTAATGTGATCACGACCTTCTACTAGACAATATTAAGTGATAATATATATACAAGGCTAAAACCCCAAAACCCTGTCATTCCAAGCAGACTGGAAATGACTCGGGAAGATTCTAGATCATGCATATAATCAATAGCAGCAACCTCTTTGGAATTCCTGAAAAACACGGACGTGAACCTCCCTTTCCAGTGGCCAAAAGGGAGGAAGCTGCAAGAAACTTGAAGTCAGTGCATCAAGTGGAGACACCGACCCATTCATGAACCCACTAGAACAGAGCCATTGTTGTACTGACATGGATACTCAGCACATGTAGACACACCCTGTTGCCTGGCCTGTGGGTGGGGAGCCCCCCATCCTACGCTGGTGGCTGAGTTAAAGGAGAGTAAAAAAGAAATACAGATGAACATTGACTTCCCAATAAGTCAAAGAGGTTGCGGTTCCTTAGGAAGTCTACATTCAAGTGAAGCTCTCTGCACGGATCTATTTAGGATACAAGGTAGAAGGCGATGATCATCCAAGTACAGTCCAAAACTCCTCAGCTCCTTCATCCTGAAACCATACTTAGCGCAAAGGATGCTTGGCTGGGAGACTCTACCACGAAGATCAGAGCAGTATTACTTTCCTATAAAAATGCTTGCTGTGCTCTGCGCCTTGTGGGAAATAAAACAATAAACGTGTGGGAGGGAGAAAAGACACCTAACTGGCTTCCCCCTCCTGCCAGGTCCCCTCCTAAACGGATGAGCTTTTAAGCACAATCTTGCTAGCCTCATTAACATAAGTACTAATTACTTCCTCTGCTCTTCCTGGAAGTTCAACTGGGATTCCACATTTGCCTCAACAATGGCTGGCACAGTGGGTCAAGGCTGAGGGACTGTGTAGGATGGAAAGCAGAGACAGGGTCAAAAGAGGAAGCCACTGAACACCGCCAGGCTCTCTCTCCAGGTGTGGCGAGCCTGGGGCTGTATTCTCTCTCTTCTCCACTTACTCTGGGCTCCTGGCAACACTGGCAGTGGCATCTCAAGTGCAAAGCACACTGCGGCAGCCCATATGGTGGAAAGAACCTGGTGGATTGAATACATACTGCACTCCATACGCATTGTGTTTTAGCTCCGGGCCCAGGCGTGCTGCAAACACTTGCAAATTGGGAAACCTTCTGTGCAGTAAAAAGAAAAAAAAATATGGACAGGAGAAGCTAGAATCTGACTTACAAGATACAACACTAGCCAAAAAAAAAAGTAAGGAAAAGTTAAAGCACTTGCTTGTCCTTTGCAATAAAGAGGCAGCCTGGCAAGGTGGGCGTGCACACACAGCTCACCTCCGTTTCAGCCCCTTCTACTGCATTTCAAGCCCACTGATGGTCTTCATTCCATATTTGCTGTATCCATCCATCCATCCATCCGTCTGTCCAATGCTGCTCTGGTTTTTTGTTTTGTTTTGTTTTGTTTTGTTTTTTATTGTTGTTGTTGTCGTTGAAATGCTTAAAATTTATGTGGAAATTCTCTGATGTACTTGGTGGGAGATAGCAATGAAATTGTCATCTTTATCCTCTTGTCCCAAGGTCTTTGGCCCACTGCAGTGGGCCGCCCCTGTGCAGTGGGCCACCCCTGTGCAGTGGGCCGCCTCTGTGCAGTGGGCCGCCCCTGTGCCGTGGGCCGCCTCTGTGCAGTGGGGCGCCCCTGTGCCGTGGGCCGCCCCTGTGCCGTGGGCCGCCCCTGTGCAGTGGGCCGCCTCTGTGCCGTGGGCCGCCTCTGTGCAGTGGGCCGCCCCTGTGCAGTGGGCCGCCTCTGTGCAGTGGGGCGCCCCTGTGCCGTGGGCCGCCCCTGTGCAGTGGGCCGCCCCTGTGCAGTGGGCCGCCTCTGTGCAGTGGGCCGCCCCTGTGCAGTGGGCCGCCCCTGTGCAGTGGGCCGCCCCTGTGCAGTGGGCCGCCCCTGTGCAGTGGGCCGCCCCTGTGCAGTGGGCCGCCNCCCCTGTGCAGTGGGCCGCCCCTGTGCAGTGGGCCGCCCCTGTGCAGTGGGCCGCCCCTGTGCAGTGGGCCGCCCCTGTGCAGTGGGCCGCCTCTGTGCAGTGGGCCGCCTCTGTGCAGTGGGCCGCCTCTGTGCAGTGGGCCGCCTCTGTGCAGTGGGCCACCCCTGTGCAGTGGGCCGCCTCTGTGCAGTGGGCCGCCTCTGTGCTGTGGGCCGCCCCTGTGCCGTGGGCCGCCTCTGTACAGTGGGCCGCTTCTGTACAGTGGGCCGCCTCTGTGCAGTAGGCTGCCTCTGAGTAGCCATGGATGCCTCTCTCCTCGCTTTCACTTCCCAAGTGTTTCCAGAAGCCAAATCTGATCCTGCCCCTCGATTTTGGACACAAGAAGGGCAAGGATGAGCTGTCTGGCTGTTCTTCCTTTTACATCCTTTTTTCCCCTGCCTTCTTCTCTGTGATTTTTGAAAATAACTCTTTTAAAATACCAGTCTATATAAGCTGGGTTGATTTTTTTTTTTTTTTAAATCCTGTTTCACTTAAAATCGTAGACCTTCCTTTCTTTTCTCTTAGCGTTAAATCTGTTGGGTGGGGGGGAGAGGGAGGTCTAAAGACTTTTAATAAATGGAGACCTAGGGGTCAGCACATGAAGGTTTCTAGCCTGCTGGGAATGGCTCTCCTGTTTCACAAATGAAGACGCTAAGCTGTAGCCAGGGGGTCCCACCGAAGGCTCAGATATGAATTATAAAACAGGATTCTTTACAGGATCCTGGCAGGTTAAAGTACAAAAGGAAAGGGGCAGAGGTACCTGGAGAACCGCCCAGCAGTGTCCCCACAAACTGCAGGCAGCTCCTTATCATCCCAGGCCGGTGAGGGCGCTTTGGTCTGCTACAGCAGCCGGTATGAGGAGGGGCAGACTCACTAAGGCCTGCGTGCGCTGCTCCCGGCCTAATTTATTCTGTGTGGAGAACTTGTGATTGCATTTCTGTGTTGTTTAGAGCCATATCTTCTCACAAATGTTAGGAGCGATGCAAGTTCACCCCAACTGGTGGGAAGTTTGGAGTCGCCTGAGGCAAGTTTCGGCTTCTGCGAGTCAGTTGTTCAATTTCAATATGGTTTTAGTTTGTGGAATTGCTAGAAACATTAAAATACATATTTACTAGATTGTGTTTTATATGGGCTCACAGGCGGGTTTTACCACACTTCCATTGTTCAGGAAAATCATTGTCCAGACTTATGTTTCTTTGTTGTGTTTCTGTCTGTGGTTTTTCTTTTTCTTTTCTTTTTTCTTTCTTTCTTTCTTTCTTTCTTTTTTTTTTTTTTTTTTTTTGGCAGCTGCTTTTTAAAAAAATGAGTTGAAATACACAGACAATATAATAAGGCCAATAACTGAAAATGTCTCTTGACATTTAATTCTGCCTATTAATGATAGTGTATGATTAACATTACCAGTACATTTGAGATTAGGAGTGAACAAATCCTGAGTCTTTTCTCATTCAGAAGGACTGCATTTCTCTTATGTTTCCTGCTATGTAGTACGGGAGGACGGGAGTCCCTCAGCGCCAGGAAAGACTCAGCTTTTGATCATCCTTGATGCTGGCTACAGCGCGAACCTCGTGGCTACAGCGCAAACCTTGTGTACAATAAATACCAGGCCATGGACTGGAGCTTTCAATCAATGTGTCTGCCTACCACACCCGCTTCCAAGGGACAGGGTAGCCATCTGATTGCATGTAACCCAGCTTGAGCATACACAGCAGTGTTAGCCATGTGACCCAAGGACAGCCACTGGGGGACGATGCATCCTGTTGTAAAGTGACAACCCCGTTCCCTCAGAAGCTTTCCCTCAGGAGCAGGAGTGGGCCGAGAGAATGTGACATATACAGACAAGAGACCAGTGTTGAGTGAGGACCGAGAGGCCATGATGGAAGCTGAGGTGACACAGGCAGGAATGATGGGGAAGCAGACACGTGCTCTGCCCACACTGGGTAAACCATGGAGCCAAGAGCCAGAGAAGAGCAGAGACAACAGAGAGGAGGTGAGGCAGCGGCGAGGAGTCCATGATCACAGCCTCCTTCCTGGAGAGCCTGGGTCCCCCTTTAGACACTGCCTCTTTCCCCTCCCCACAGGTTCACAGGGGAGCAGGAGGCTCCTATCTCCACCCCAGTGCAGCCTGTGTCTGTGTCTGTCATTTCCAGTTTATGAAAGTGGCAAATGTCAGCTTCCTGAGCAGGGGACAGTTTAAAAAAAAAAATGTTTATACACATAAACTGACGCAAAGTGAGCCGAAACCCACTAGGAGAAAGCACAAGACTGTGCCTGCAGCAATGGGGAAATCTCTGCTTCAACTGTCCTCCTCATCACCCCCCAACTTCACCCCAGCCCCCCCCCCAGTCCCTCACCAGTACAAGTGGGAGGAGTCCGTCCCACTTAAACTCTGTCTGCCAAAGCTTTGGAGTTGCCTGGAAAAGTTCTGAATTTAGTCAATGCATCTGAACACTGAATGATTTGGGTTCACTTTTCTTCTTCTTCTTCTTCTTCTTCTTCTTCTTCTTCTTCTTCTTCTTCTTCTTCTTCTTCTTCTTCTTCTTCTTCTTCTTCTTCTTCTTCTTC
>NC_034598.1:9315382-9376991 GCF_900095145.1 Mus pahari
TCTTCTTCTTCTTCTTCTTCTTCTTCTTCTTCTTCTTCTTCTTCTTCTTCTTCTTCTTCTTCTTCTTCTTCTCCATCTTCTTCTCTTTCTTTCTTTGTTTCTTTGTTTCTTTGTTTCTTTGTTTCTTTGTTTCTTTCTTTCTTTCTTTCTTTCTTTCTTTCTTTCTTTCTTTCCTTCTTTCTTTCTTTCTTCCTTTCTTCCTTTCTTTTCTTTCCTAGGCTCTCTGCTGAGCACTACTATCTAGAGTTTAGGCGCACATTCTATAGTTTAATAGAACCTCATTGTTTCATGCAAGGGTTTTAGTAACCATGATTTTATTCATCCTAGAATGATACCCAATGTCCAGGAAGATTCTAGGATGATGAAGCTCACGGCCGACGATTCTGCCTGCTCCCCTTGCCCTCTACCAGCCTATCTAGCTCACATCTATCAGGCCAGGAGCCCTGGGAACCTAATTAGTCTGAACCTCCTACCCAGATTACCATCTGGAAAGCAGGCCTATTTGTTTTACACCCTCCCCACCTTCATGTGTGTGACTGTGTGTGTGTGTGTGTGTTTGGGTGTGGTGTGACACACATGTTCTCACACCAATTGGAGTCAGAATTTTTAGCCTTGTATTGAATTGGGAGAAGCCAGCATGAGGAGAGATAGGGAACATAGACCATCATGGGGATTCTGGCTTTCATCAGAGTGACCCTGTAAGGACACCCCTGCATCCCTGTGCAGACAGACCCTAAAGCTGATCAAGATAGAGCGACACTCAGTGGGACCTAACAGACTCTGGAACCCTGGAGAGAACTAGGCCCTGTTTCTGGTTACTCATGGCAGCCCGTTTGCTTCATTAAATATCACTGTATCCCCAGACATCGTCCTGGGGTTCCTTTACCCTTCAAATGACAAGGACATTCTACTCCTTCATGACAGCATCAGGTGAAAGGTCATAGATTGATCTCATCACAATCCAAGCCAAAGGAAAAACACTACCATCTCAAAATTTATGTTGCCTGCATCTAAACGCCTGCTTTCAAATGCCCTCTCTTCCCTCCGTCTTGCCCTCTCTGTTTTGATCCACTGCCCTTTCAGGCCAGTGCTGTTTTCTTTAGCAAACCAAAGGCAGTTTGTTTCTGAGTTAAATGTCACTTCAGTGTTTCCCCAAGTGAGATGTTTGAGCCAGTTTACAGGTTTCCTAAGCAACAGAGAAATGCTGGAAAAAAAAATATTTGGTATCTCAGGTCTGCAAAGTTGCCCTAACTTTGGCTCCCCAAAGCAATTGAAAGAGACAGGCTGAAAACTGCCCTCCTATGGTAGCTTCAGATGAGAGACAAAGAAACGACCTACAAGTATGAGCTCTGAACGCTGCTCTCCTGAAGGCGTGCCACTTGGGTTAGGTGCCCTCTGTTTTTGATGCTGGAATATTTTGTGACAGGGAGAAACGAAGTAGCCACGCAAACCTGGACTCGTGGGGCAACAGTCAACAATTCATGTAGGAAGGAGGGGAAGTGAGCCTCCCCAGCCAAGCACGGAATCCGCAAGGACATTCCTGCGAGGACCCGGATTATGCCCTGAAGGCTGGGGTTTGATTAACCAGCTTGTAGCATGTGTAACGACAAATGTTATTGGTCATAAAATTATCCAGCCCTTATTAAAACACAGCTGCAGCCCTGGGTCCCATGACCTCCTGAGGGAGAGATTTCCATAAGATAGTGGTAGACTTCATGGAATAAAGGCCCCTTCCAAGCAAGCGTCAAGACGACGAGAGAGTGTTTTACAGTTTAATGAGGAGTTCTTGAGAGAGACCAGGCTCCGTAGTATTAAAAGATTTAAGAAATGGAAGGGCCAGATTACATTCAGTTTGCTACTTGGTGGGCAGCCAGCCTACAGCTCACAAAATGGATACAACTTCTTCTACAGAGAGATTGCACATACATCCATTTATGTGCATAGGGTCACACTTATGTGCACAGACACACCTGTTTTGCACCCCAGTGTTTCTGTGTCTCTTTGTCATATTTAAGCATAGAAGCTCAGAATCTGAAGGAACTGTAGAGGCTCTCTTGTCTAATTAGCCATCTCACACTACCACTCCATGGAACTACACAAAAAATGGAAATCAGTCTCCCTACCCCAAGGGTTCCGCTACTGGGACAAACTGCCAAGGTTCGCCAGGGTCAAGAGGACTGAGACGTCCCATCAACTAAGGCTGGTCAACTCAGTGTACGGAGTTGTAGGCGACTCCCTGGGCTTGCCTGAACCTTCCCACTCGAGAGCCTCTGCTCCTTACGAGCCAATACCCACTGAGTGGGAGGGAGACTGTTTTATGAGCATCTCAGAGAACCACTGAGTGATGCCCTATTGTCTAGTTCGGGATTTTTATTTTAGTAATAAGATAACAATGAAATGCTTCCTCTCCTCTGTGGTTAGGTCTGCACTATTTGTCTTCTTTCTCTTTCTCTCACATGGGCCACTAAGCTGGTTGGCACTATACTTCCTCTCTGAGAATGGTAGATGATGCACTTCTAAACACTCTCCCCTCATGAGTGCTTCCTCAGTTTGGTACTACCGAAGTCATACACCGATCTGAAAGAGCCAGCGCTAAGGCTCACCACCAGGTCGCACCTTATTAATTAATTAATTAATTAATTTATTTATTTTTGGGTTTTGGAGACAGGGTTTCTCTGTGTAATAGCTCTGGCTGTCTTAGTCCTCTCTTTGTAGATCAGGCTAGCCTTGAACTCACAGAAATCTGCCTGCCTCTGCCTCCTGGGGGCTTAGGTTAAAGACCTGTGCCACCACACCAAGCTCCATTAAGTTTTTTTAAGGAATATGAATTTCCTAATCACAAAAAAAAGTATTTTTAAGCAATGATATAAGTTTGCCAATGACATTGTTTTTTCTCAAATACTATAAAGATTTCTGGGTGAAAGGATGGAACACCAAGTCCTCATGATCTATTATTCTTATTCTTTCCTCTCATGTGCATACAGATCTTCTATTGTCATATTATCATCTTAAATGTTTTATGATGGGGCTGAGGAGAGGGCTCAGTAGGTAAGAACACTCCCTGTGCAAGTGTGAGGACCTGAGTTCAAATCCTTAGACCCAGGTAAAAGGCTGAGCATAACTGGGGAATCTCTGATCTCAACGTTGGCAGGGCAGAGACGGTCAGAGCTTTTGGGCAGCCAGCCTAGACGAAACAGCAAGCATCTGGTTCAGCTAGAAACACAGTCTTAAAGGAACAAAGCACAGAACTAGAGAAGACACCCGTGTCTTCCTGTAGCCTCAGAACGTGTATGCACATTTGCTATGCACATGCTACACACACACACACACACACACACACACGCCTTCACACACATGAACACACACTTTCTGAGAACCATTTTTTTAAAAAAAAAATCATGAATTTTAGAAATAACTGAGAAAGTGGTGATGCTAGCGAGCCTCACATTCTCATGGTCCAGGTGAGCAGTTATCAAGACGCACAGCGCACGCACCTTCAGATGCCTCTCCCTTCTTCCTCACTGTGAACTGAGGGGATGTCACAAATGTGCAGTGACATTCGCTGTATTTGGTCACTTCTGATAGGATTTTTATGTTTTTAATCTTTTCTGTTTTTAAGACCTTTCAGGTGTGTCTCCCAGGTAAGCCAGCTCCCTCTTCAGTTCCATCAAGGGACCATGGCAATGTTACAATCACACACACACACACACACACACACACACACACGCACACACACACACACGTCCTCTCACCTGTGCATAAACAGTAAGGAAACCAGCCTACCTCTAAATAAGAACACGTCTCTCTAATAGAAAACATGAAATTCTAACCCTAATTTAAATTCTTTTTTATTATGCCAAACATAAAAATCATTTGAAGAAAGCAAGTGACCATGCTAACACAATCCTCAGGCATAACGTAAAATATACAGCTGCCCACAGTCTCATGGTCTCGTGTGCCAAAACAGCTTATTAGTATCTGAAGATTTTTTTTTTTTAACTATTAACCTCTAAAAAGCTTCCTTCCTTTTAAAACATGATCATTAACTGAAATTCAATATTTAAGAATCGGGGAGCCATTAAGAAGCAAGCATATGGTGATTTTGTAATATTGTAGATCAAAGAATACATAGCTTTAATGCTCTCTTTTGAGTACCACCAAACCACAGACACAGGAAGAAACAAAAATGCGTGACACACCATTCAAGGAATTTATTTCCCTCTGTTGTTCTTACTTCTTTTCAAACTATCAAGCTGTAATAATTATTCAGTCTTAGCAACCCCCAGTAAATAAAACAGCCCTTAGACAGCTGTCAAGGCTCAGTCTTCCGGAAGCTTTGATTTTAATGAAACTCATTAAGGAAAGAAATTAACAGAAAATATCATAATTTGTCTTGTTTCAGAAAACTAAACAGAAACAAAGGGCTTCTTAACCTGACAGTGAATATGGCCAGCCACATTCCTTTATTATATCCAGAGCCCCCACCAAGGAAGTTCTCCAGCAATACAGGGGCAGTCAAGAGGACGTGCCTCCTCCTCCCAGGGAAGTGCCCAGCCCAACCCACAGTGGCTTGGCCTCAGCCTCCTGGAGAGAGCTGACTAGGTCAGGAGAGGAGTTTCCAGAACCACATGACACATGCATAGAATAGTCAAAGAAATAAAGGCTGTGGAAAATAGCTCCAATTAAGGAGCGTAGGCTGCAGAAATAATTCACACACCTGAAGGAAACCTTCGCCTCTCCAAACTGCTCTCCAAACAATGATAAAATATTTAGCTTGGATTTTTCTTTTTTGAGGGAGAAGGTCTCAGGCTGGTCTTGACTTCACTACATTGCACAGACTTGGCCTCAAACCTGCAATCTGCTTCCATAGTTACTACAGTTATGGACATGTGTCACTGTGTGTGTCTTTTTTTTTTTTTTTTTTTTAATGAGCCCATTAAGTGTTTGTTCCTTACTTCCCTTGCTAGTGTCCCCCAGCACACATTTAGCTGAAACATTTCAAGGCAGGAAGACACATTCCTCCAAACTTCCTTTTACCAATGTGGTACTCTCAAAGCATCTCAAAGGACCATTACCCTGATAGGTTCTACATGTGAATATGTTTAGATTCCACACAAGTTTACTGACATTTCGCCCGGTCAGATAGGCACAGAGACAGACTTTCCAGGAAAGGGTCTCCAAAGTGTTCAAGAAGCTGCAAGTGTGTTATTGATAGTGGCCTTGCGGCTGCTTCCCGACCAAAGGCACACTTCCGGAGTCTCTCAGAAATCAGCCGTGATGCAGGTATCGCTCAATGGTGGACCGATTACCTACTGTGCATAAGCCATGAGTCCAATCCCAAGTGTGAAGGAAGAAGGGAAGGAAGGAAGAGAGGTATAGAGGGAAGGAGGGAAGGAGAAAGGAAGGGAGGGAGCAGGGAGAGAAGGCAGGGAAAAGGAGGGGAAGACGAGAATGTGCCGGCTGGGTCTGGTGGCACAGGGCTATGATCCGAAGTACACAAGAGGAAGATACAAGAGATTTAGGGCGTGCTAGTTGAAAACAAGAAGAAAAGCAGAGCAGAAGAGTGGTCAGGGCACTGCTATCCCCACTGGAAGCACAGCTCAGGAAAAAGGAGACCTGAGTCTACTCCTAACGTGGTCATTTATGTGCCATCTCACATGGGTGAATGATAAGACTTCACTGGATCCCAACTGCCTCCAGTAAAAAATGGAGACACCAATATCATTTTCATCAGGATACTATGGGGATTCAATGTCATCGAAGAATTAGCCTAGTGTCTAAGCCACTGTCAACTTTAACTTGAAGTGCCCACAGGTGGAGGGGGGGCACTGCTGTGCTAACTACTGGGGACCAGATAGGCATTGGGAACAATATTGGAGAAAGAGAGGATGTGTGGAGAGCCCAGGACAGCAAAGAGAAAGACAGAAGAGGAAGCCCTTGTGGTGTGGTCAGAGGTGGGAACTAGGAGGGAAGCAGGCAGCCCTTGTGAGCCACTCAGGCCTCCACTCTCTGGCTTGGTGCTATCCTATAGGGTGTATACCCTGGATTCTCAAATCTTTTCTGGACATCCTGGTGCCTACACTGGAGACCAGGAGACCACTGTGGGAGGTTATGTGGAATGGGGATGGTTTGCTAAGGCCCTGGAAACCCTACTCCTGGACACAGATTGGCAAGGTGGATGCAAAGAATGAGAGAGAGAGAGAGAGAGAGAGAGAGAGAGAGAGAGAGAGAGAGAGAGATATTAGATTGTTGATAAAAGCATACAACAGAGCCCCAAGTGGTTCATATATGGTGTACAGCATTATTTCACTAGTGAAAAAACTGTTTTTGAACTACTTTCTGCTTTTTTTTTTTTCTGGATAACACCTGATATACACTGGGGCATCAGACACCTCCTTCCTTATTGCTGCTTCTCCCAAAAGGGTCATAAACCAATTCTTTGCAGTGTATCAAATACAGTGCTTTCAAAGAGAGAAAGAAATGAACGTATCTACCAGAGTGTTAAGTGACTATGGACAAAGATTCTACTTCAGATTACAAGAGTCTGGGTTTCCTGGGGGTGGGAGAATACAGACTCTCTGTGGGTGATACTAAGCAAATAGCCAGGTCAGTGTGTCATCCAAATGCCATACAAAGCCACTCACTCACATGATGTAAGCCAGAGTTTTCCTATGAGAGCGTCGCTGAATGGCTTGCAACTGAGGTGATTGCTCCTCCTCATCCAAGCCTGGAGGGCCACTGAGTTCATCTGCAAAGGTTTTGTGTAAGGCCCTGAGGATGGCTAGAGGAAGAAGGACCAGTGGGCCATGGCTGTTTGCCTCCATATAAGAGAAAGCACACAGTTGAGTTCTCAGCCTTTCTGTAATATCTCCTCTTGTTTTGTATTTCATGCACGTTTCTATGGCTTTCCTAAAGGAAATTAAATCTTAAAATTTTTTTTCATCTCTAGCCCACTTAGGTTCTCTTCACTGAAGGATTTGTGTAAGGAACAAACGAGAAAGCAACATGAAGATCACCCAGTACACGCTTCACTTCTGGGGCTTCCTCAGTGTGATCAGATCAGAGAACATTCCAGAGATCCTATGGTGTTCACAGGGAAGAAACACCTAAGGTTTTCTTTTTCCGTTCTTTAAGCCTTCATCTAATCTAATTTGGTAAACAAATTAACACTCCTTTTAATGCCTCTTATTTCAAAACGCCAGACCGAGTTTATTCAGCTCCTCATTTAATTTGAGCCTAGTTTAATCATTCATTCAATGACTATTTATCCTTAAATGAATTCAATTCATTCGTTCAATGAATATTTATCAAAAATCTCTTACGTGGTTGATAACAGCCTTAAACGCTGGGGATGAAGCAGTGCGCAAGAAGACAGACAAAACTGCTGTGCTCTGGAAGTTTATGATAATAAGAAACACAGACAATGGAAAGTACGTAGCCATAAAAATACATGCTATCCCATAAAAGCCATGCGCTACAAAAACAAAAGCAGCTGAATATATGGGGCACTGGAGGCTGCTGAAGAGCTGTTGACTGGCGACAATCAGACGGTGCTTCGCTGTTTTTCTTCCTTGCTTTTCCCTTTGGTCCCTTTGCTCACTTTGACGATTGCCAAGGGAACTTTTGATTTTTCTCTTTATCTCCCCAGAGTGCCGTGAATTGGCATGCTATGGCTAACCCTGGCCTTCTGCAGTTTTACTTATTAATTCCATTTCATTTATTAATGTATTGTACCTGCCTCCTTCGCAGGATGCAAGAGAAGGCTACGAGGCAGCAGCTGCAAGCTGCCCTGCCCCTTGGCTACCCAAGGAACTCCATCTTTATGAAAATACAGACACAAAGTCATTTTCACTCGTCTCGAGCTGACAATCTGAGTGTGTCAATGAGTACTAGGGACCAAGGTTTGCCAGGAAGATCAAATGAAAGGGATAAAACTCAGTATCAGCAGCTACTGTTTCCTAAAACCACAGGCTTTGCAGAAGTCAACTGCGTGATTGTCTTTTACAGTGTTCCAGCCATGGAAGGATGTCAGACTTGATCTTGTAAATCAACATCCCAAGTCTAAAATGCTTAAATTTCTGCATTTCTGTGTCCATACAATACATCAACAGAACATGGGAGAATAGAGGCAGAAATAAAGGGGAAATAATCCATAAACTATGCAGTCACTTTTGCATCCCTCCTAGGTAGACGATGCAGGGATGCGTGAGTGGCTGCCCTCATCATCATCCGCCCCACCCCTCCAGCATCTCCATTGCCAGAGCTGAGAAAGCTGGCAGCTCTGGGCAATGCCTTCGCATGGTATGAAAGCCATGACTAAGCAAGTGTGTAAGAACAGTGAAACCTCCTTCTAACCTCCCACTTGGTACTCACTCAGCATCCACTCACTAAGTACTTTGTAATAATTTTCTTGATGCTTGGCTTCATTTTGCCACTCTCAAAACAATATCTTAACTATTTTCAAATGGCTACATCTTCCATAATTTTAATAGAGAAAAATTATATTCCTATGTAACAGAAATAAATTTCTGTTTGCATAAACTAACTCTACAGTTTATAGAATCACTAATATTTGGAATTAGCTATATACTTCAAGCACATAGTTGACATACATTTTTGTCTCCCAGAAGTGTTCAATAATTTTACTTTTGCACTTAAAGTTCTATGTGTTCATTCTTCTGTTAACTTCAAAAGAAAAAGACCCTAAAATAGGAAACATGTTTTCCATACCTCAATTTGAGCTTTCCGTTGATATCTATTTCACTCACAAACTAGACATGTGTGCTAACAAAGTCATGTATACAAGATACATACACACCAAATGCAAGTACTGGTAAAGATTAGAGAGGGCAGATTCAGCTGACGTCTAGAGATCTTCGACTGTTTTATAAGTGATAAAATGTGATTCACGTGGCTAGATAGTTTCATTATTAGTGCTATGATGACATGATATCGATTAATTTCCTCTGAGGCTTATTATATAACACACTGGGCCACAGCTTTCTAAATGCCCATGTGGCTCTCTCTTATCAGCCAGCTGATTTTCAGAATTGCCAGAAGCACACATCTGTTTCAAGGCTTGACCGGGAAGAGGGAAAGTTCAACTCAGTGTCTAGAGCTGCTGAAACATCTGTACAAGCTAGCTGCTTCCACGCTGCCTCGCTTCACGTGTCACTCTCCTGTCTTGGATTCAGGGCTGACAGACAAGGTTGTACCACATTTCTCAGGCACAAACTAAAGCAGTGGAGATATATAATCAATTTAGGCCATTTTGCCAGCCAGGTGCACACATATGTGTGCACACGCAAATATGGAAACCATACCACTAACTCTTTTGATACCTACAAATTGTGTTTAGGCACGTGGCTCTCAGATATGATTGAGAGTGTTTCTAACAAGAGTCTGAGAGTAACAGAAATTGCAACCACTGTGCATGTCACATGTTCCCAGGTAGGTTTGTTGGGGGATGGGGTGACGGAGGTGTACAGAAGGGTGGCCCTTTGATAAACAGATCACCTTTGACTGCATGGAGAGTTTGGAGAGGCCATGGTTAGGTCATTCAACACATCAAGGACGCACAGCTGATTTTAGTGGGTTGGCTTATTGCTGCTTTTTACAAATGCTAAGCCACCGTGTGGGATCACTAGACACCATGCTTGACTTAAGGCCAACTCCCAGCACAGGCTGCTCTAGATGTACCTGATGTAACTTTAACAAGGTGGCGCGCACGCCTTTAATCCCAGCACTTGGGAGGCAGAGGCAGGCGGATTTCTGAGTTCGAGGCCAACCTGGTCTACAGAGTGAGTTCCAGGACAGCCAGGGCTACACAGAGAAACCCTGTCTCGAAAACCACAACAACAACAACAACAACAACAACAAAGAAACAAGGAGAGCAAATAGCCATGTTACAGAGCTACACCCTCCCTACACACACACACACACACACACACACACACACACACACGTATTGTGAACGACTTCATTGAACACTTCCAAAGGTCTTCAACTATGCAACCAACCAACATTTGCAAGTCCCCCTCCCAAGCACAAACCCTACTGTCTAATAAATCCAATGTTTTGAAGATTTGATACTGCCTGGTTTATAGAGGAGAAATATCCTGCAGAACAACCTAACAGACTTCTGAAGGCAAGAAAACAGAACTGGGAGCCTCCGTCCACGGTGAGATGGCAATTCTAGGATTTGGTGGCACAATAATACTGCTAACCAATTGCAGTTTGGTCTGGGTCATGCGCTATCTGTAGCAGAAAGAGGCAAGATGGCAGATGCCCTGGGTTATTTTAATTAATTTAATCATGTGACTAATTGGTCTCTGCTGGGTTTCTGTGGTAACTGCTTCCTAAGTGCTGATGGGCAATTGTGTTAAATGTAGCTTGGAATCCTCACGTAGGGCGCAGTGCCTCAGAGAGCTCCTAAGGAGAAGCTTGCAGCTGCACGAGGAAGGTGCCCTGCTGGGCCTCTGATTGTTTGAGTGAGAGCACGCACAGCTGCGTAGAGCTGGGGACCCAGGAACTGTCTGCCCTTCTGAAGGAGCAGCGCTGACCTACCGATGGGGCAAGAACTCACTGTGGACACACAACAGTGGTTTGTGGTCAAATACTACCCAGGTTCTGCAAAAATTTGGAAATATGATTACAGAAAAAAAATCTATTCTAAAAAGGCATTGGATGGGAAGAGAGAAAGAAGATTTGGGGCTCTCTTCTGTGAACCTATCATGTGTTGTTCATAGCTGCCCGAGTGGTACTAATGAACCATCCTTTGAAACGCCTTCTGGGTTTGTCTTATTCCCCATTCTCTTACAGTGCCATCTCCTTCTTGCCACCGAGAAGGTGCGTGGGAGAATGGGTGGGCGGGTGGCCGGTTTTAGAGCACAATCCACTTCAGACAGATGGAAGGAAAATGACTTCCAAATTCTCTCATGAAGTGGGATATGTTTGTGTTTGTGCAATGCATTCTAGCACCTGTGCAGAGAAAAAAAAATGTAATCACAGATTTCCCTCAGAAGGAGATTTAAAAGAGACAGAGGGGAAAAAAAAAAGAAAATAAAATCAAACCACTAACTGTGACATAAAGACGCTGCCATACTTGAACAAGCTCTTCCATCTGCAGCCCAGACAGGCTCGCCTACAAGAGCCTCTCCCCTGTCCACCCCAGCCCACCCCGAGCACAAACTCAGGAGAAACTGCTCCCAGGATGAGTCTCTCTGTCTGCCGGAATGGCAGCCTGCAGTGCTCTTTCCAGAGAAAGGGTGAGTAAGCAGCAGGACAGGGTGGCTTTTTCCCTGACAGATGCCACAGAGCCCCCCACAATAGCCATTCTGTGCCCTGTGTGTTCCAGACCCCTACAAAGAGGCAGCTCCGGTGGACTCCACCACCACTCCCCTCAGCAGCTCTCCCAGACAAGAAGCCACGTATTGGTAAATTAAGCCAAATTGGTTCCAACTAAAAATTTCACTGTAGAGATAAACACTTAATGGGCTGACCGATTAAATTCCTTTGATTGGTGGCAGAGGCCTGTTAAATGGTAAGATGCCTCGGACAGGACAAGGGGGGCAGCAAGATTTACCCAACCCAACATCTGATTCTCACTGTGTGTCTTTCCTTCCAGGGTGGGTCTACTGCAAATCTTTCTGCAGATCATCAAAGATCATGATACAAACAAAACGTTGATAACACTCACTTCAGACAGTTGTCTGCGTGGGTTTATGTGCCACTCAGCTCAGTCTCACTTGTAATGTGTCTCTTCGATAGTCACATTATTTAAGTGGGGACACCTTAGCTACCACAGATTTATCAACCAGGTTCTTTGGAGAGGAGGAGCTTAAAGTCTGGATATGTAGCTCAGGTTATCCTTGAATTCGGGCTCTTTCAGCTTGACCTGTCTGAGTGTTGATGACAAGCATACACTATCACACCGGGATCTTTACTGGCATACTTTAAAATAGAGCCTTCTACTCTTCCCCCTTGGTAGCCAAGGGGTCCTCACAAAAAGCTCCCCCCCCCCCAGTGTTGGTCAGTCCTTACGAAAAATGAGCCTCAAGCCATGGCTAACAACACAGCTGGATGGCGTAGACTGGGGCTCCATCTTGTTTGTGGAACGGAGAAAGCAGACCAATACAGTGAAGATGTGTCTCTCCCTGGCACAGTGACACCCACGGCCAGGGGCTCAGAGCTATGGGGAAACGCTGCTCACAAGGCTGCCCACCTCCCTGTCTGTTTTCTTCCTCAGTGTTTCCCCATCAGGCCACTTCTGGCTTCTACTTCATTATCACCTGATAAAGAACTCACTCCAAAATCCGTGCATTCCTTTTTACTATCTGATCAATATACCTATTGTTTCCAATTCTACAACAAGACGAATGTACACTTCAAAAAAAAAAAAAAAATCAGCCATTGGCCAGTGTAAGCGATAAATATGGTCCCATTAAGGCAGCCTCCAGGGTAAGCTTAGACAGAACCTTCACGTGACCTGTTGAGATTCCAGTAAAGTCAAGAAGAATCCGATGGTGAGAACCCGAAGGCTCCTAACCTTCTGCAGTTGTGATATTTCAAACAAATAACGCTCTTAGTATTCCCAATAGGTTCTCAGCCCCCTTGTGAGTCACACTCACAATGGAAACAAAACAGAAATTATCATAGCACCTCCCTTCGAAATTAAGTACAATCTCACTGAACTCTTTTGAATTTTAGTAGCTATGCCCTGGGTTTTGTGTGTAATTCTAAAACCCAAGCATTTCTCACATTTTAGCACTTTTGAAACGATGATGTATTTTATGACTCTTGTTAGCCATGACACGTTTTTATGAGTCTCGTTTTAGCCGGATTGCAGCCCTAACAGCGTTGTTAAAAAAAAAAAAAAAAAAAAAAATCTTCTCTTGGCCCTTCCTGATAAACCAAGGACAGAGGGTTGTGCCAGCCACCCTGTCTACGAAATAAGGTATGAACGTGTGCCTGCACAAGCAGAAGTGAGCACAAAACAGAGATCTTATGACTAGCTCAACACACCTGCGAAACGCAGCACACCGTTCTACTTCCGGAAGCCCACCTGTCCAGTTCTAACCACTGAAGGAGGCAAGGTCCTTATCACCCTGCTGGCAGGAGCTATTGCACCTCCCGTCCCTGCCTCTGTCACCCTCTTCTGAGCTGATGTATCTGTGTCTACGTGCTCCTCACTGAGTGACACCTGTAAGTCACCCACCTCTCCGGAAGTACTCTGACATCACTTTCCATTGGGACTGCTCAGGGTGAGTGCAGACAAGGAACTGTTCGGGAACATGACCCACAGATATCAACTAAGCAGGGCTCATAGGTGCTCCCAGAGACTGAAGTGACAATCCTGGAGCCTGCACGGCCCTGCGCTAGGTCCTCAGCATATATGGTACGGTTGTTAGCTTGGTGTTTCGGCGGGACTACGAGGAGTGGGAGCAGGGGCTGTCTCTGACTCCTTTGCCTGCTGGTAGAACCCTTTTCCTCTACTAGGTGCCTCATCCAGCCCTTATATGAGGGTTTGTGCATATTGTGCATAGTCTTCTTGCATCCTGTTAGGCTGTGTGAAGTGCGCATCTCTAGGAGGCCTGCTCTTTTCCGAAGGGAAATGGAGAAGGAGTGGATCTGTGTGAGAGGGGAGGGAAGGGAGAGGGGAAGCAAGGACACTTCAGTTGAGATGTATTGAAAACAAAAAATGAAAGGAAGGAAGGAAGGAAGGAAGGAAGGAAGGAAGGAAGGAAGGAAGAAAGGAAGGAAGGAAGGAAGAAGGGAAGAAAGGAAGGAAGGAAGAGAGGAAGGGAGGGAGGGAGGGAGAGAGGGAGGGAAGGAGGGAGGGTAAAAAGAAACTGTTCTGGGGTATGTTAGCCTTTCTGTTGCTATAACCATGAGTTCTGTCCACTAATATCTCCTGAATGAAATAGTGGTTCTCATAAAACCACCATAATCGGTTAAAGTCATACTGTATTGTTTCAAGTATTCCTATAGAGTCTGCACATTGCAGAAGTACAATATATATTCACTGTATGATGTGGGGCGTGTGGGGCCTTCATCCCTGACATCCTTAGCCTTGTTCCTCTCACCTCGTTTTGTGAATTTACATTTTGAGCTTAGCGCTAATATTGTTCATCCATGCCGAGGGACTGGCCCTGGGCCGGGTAAGTCATACTACAGCCCCTGATTCTGATGCCACACCTGTTCTAGCGTGGCTCACATCCTAGCACCGTTTGCTTGTCTGTCTTTTCTATTTAACTGTGAGGTCCTCAGAGGTGAAGCGCTCCCATTATTTATCTTTGCATCCTTAGCCACAGAACAACACCTGGTATGCTGTGGGTCTTTAAGGCTGCTTGCTGACTAGATGAGTCAGGAAATACATGTGGGGCCTGTGTGTGCAGAGACTCACATACTCAGACACTCTTTAAACTGAAGCCATCATGCAGGTTCCTGGGCTCCACAATCCCAGCCCTGGGACACATCCAGGACTCTGAGGCCCTAAGTGGCTGGTTTGTGCATTCATTCAGAACACAAGTGTGCGTGCGCAGACACATCCTTGCTCTCTCCAGCCTTCCCTCCCAGACTATCCCAACGTGTCGGTCAAACTGCCCAGCTCTGACGTCAGCTCCCTCTCTCCTCTCTGGGTGGACATCTCAGGGTGGGGGCCATCCTTCCACGAATCCTCTGCACAGCTGGCTTTGAGCAACCCAGCTGTGGTGATCACTTTCCAGGCCCCTTTTGTCCCCAGAGAACTTAGGCTATAGCAGCTATCCATAATACTAGCTTCCACAGGTTTCATTGGGATCATTGTCTCATCTCCCTATGTACACATGGAGGAAGAAATGGAAATCTGCATCACTTTTATTAGCCCTGTGTCAAACATTCAATCATGTATGTAACCATGGGAATGTCAGACATCTCCCTGTCTCTAGTTGAATCATAGGGACATAAAGAATTACATTTCACCGATAGTTACTATGAGCTAGATCTCTTTGAGAGAAATTCAAGTAAAGTGAGCCAAGGTGCTTGAGCAGGAGGAGCTATGCTTCTGGCATCCTCATTTATGTCAGGAGCTTTTCTCTTTAGACCCTCACCACCATTAGTGTCGACGCCCTAAATGAAACACTTAAGGCATCTAAACATTTTGTCCAGCTTTCTAAATTCCCAATGAATTCTGGTTGTCTGAATTCAGACATCAATACATCAAAACGGGTTCTAGGAGCTCCACCTGCCATCTGCCTCCTAATTATCTCTCTGGGTTTTAATTCATTCTTGTGCTTGCACGCACATATGAGCGGATACATGAGCACACCTGTGCCCGTGCATGTGGAGGCCAGAGAGTGACACCAGGGGTCCCTCAATCACCTTTCCACCCTATTTTTTTTTTTTTTTTTTGAGGCAGGGTCTCTCAGTGAACCTGGAGCTTGCTGAGTTGGCCAGATTGGCTGGCCAGCAGATCCCGGGGATCCTTCTGTTCTGGCTACCCAGAAATGGGGACTTGGGTGGTTAATATTCTTTTCTATTTATTAAATAATTCAGGATTAAAAAAAAAACCCTGAAATTTACATCACCAATACAAAGTTTCTTCTGGAGCCAAGGATTCTTTCTTATTGTAGTCTTTTAATCGTGTTCCCTTGACGCTGGGCTTGAAGTCGTATTGGGTTTACAGACATGGTGTCTGCTGCCTTTCCATTTGGTTCATCTGTTCTCTTGCAATGGCACCAAATAAATTGAAAGTATGAAGTTGTAAAAGTAAATCCTACACATGGGATGTGGGTCACCTTCTATCCTGTTCACCCGGAAGTGATAATGCCTCTTCCTGAAGCACAGCCCTTCCTTCATTGTACAAAGCAATGTTGGTGTAGTTGGACCACAAATGGTGCCCAAAGACCAGTGTGGTAAAGGCTTGAGCCCCAGGGTGGGACTATTGAGAACGGTATATCCTATAGGAGGCAGGACCTGGATGATGTCAGTGGATGACATCATCCCTTGCAGGGTGCTGTGGGACCCCTGTCCTTTCCTTTTTTGTTTGCTTCCTGGCCAGGAGACGAGCAGTTTCACCCTACTGTGCCCTCTTCTATGATGTTCTTTATTGCAACAGTCCCAAGATGAAGAGGGCCTCATGAACCAAGCCAAGATAAACGTCATCATAAAGTGATCATCTCTGGTATTTGTTACAGGGATGGAACGCTGACCAACACAAAGAAGGAAACATTTTCCCAACTCAGAAGCTCATCCAATTGAACCCTGAAGCAGGCCACCAGAGTACCCGAGGGCGAGAGCAGAAAGAGCTCGCAAACACTATCTATCCATGGTCATTAGCAACCTGCTTGCATTTCCAGGCCTGCCTCTATGGATTAATATGTGCACTGTGTAGCAAACCATCTGCTACAGAGTTTGACCTGGACTCTCGTTGACACAAAGGTTGCCGAAGTGCCAAGAGGCAGGATACACTGACAGCAGAGTAGCTGTATTGTTCCTTTCTTTGTCCCCAGCACAGCAAGTGTGCAGTCTTTTGTTTCTCATATGTATGTAACCTGGGATTTAATCACACACACACACACACACACACACACACANACACACACACACACACACACACACACACACACACATTTCCTGTGGAAGTGGGTCACAGCTCAGCCATCACCATGAGCTTTAGCATCATACTCTTATCTGCTGTTTGAAAACCGATCCTTAGTTCAGCCAAACATATAAAAGACTTCTTTCCTTCTAAGATGATACCACAATGAGCCCCCAGTGGCCTGGACCAGGGGTTCCTCTCAGGATGCAGAGCAGATTCAACAGTGAAAGCTGATTATTATCTTGGAAGGGTGGCCAGTGGAGTCCTAATCAGTGAGTTCTCAAGTGAAAGCCATGCAAAGAAATTAGCAAAGTCCCCTCCTTGGTTTCTAGTTCCAAAGGAGCAGTCCCTTTGTTAAGTAACACTGCTCCTAATGCATGCCCTTGGGATGGGAAAGCCTCCAATTTGCCCTCACTCTGAGGAATATCATCCAGGTTCTCAATCCAAGACAAGACTCTATTTCTTGTCCCTTGTTCTGTTTCCCTCAAGGGCCCCATGAACGCAGTCAGCAGACTCTATGCGAATTAAGTGAAAATGCTGAGAAGACAGGCAACCTTACTTTCCGTAGGATTCTATCTGCCCACTTTTTACTTAGATTTGGATTGAAAGCTAATTCAAGTATTGTCTGTTTGTCTGTTTACATATTTCCTCAGGGGAGGCTCCTTGAAAGGTGATCCTGAGGCGTCTGTACTGCCCCATCATCTAACTTTTCTGAAAATTTGGAGGGTTCCCAACCATTGATCGCAAAACCCAGGCTTTCTATGTGTACTGTGTGCGTGCTCACACGTGTGTAAGTGAATGCCCCTGAGAACTGTATCCCTAGAGCATCCTTCTGATGCTCCCTGGTTCCTGTCAGCAACATCTAGTTCCACCACAGGTTTGCTCCCTCTGCCTCCCGGCACTTCAGTTTCTTGAATCCACTGATACTGACTGGAGAGTCAAATTACCATTTAGGCTGTACCCAGCCTTGCTAAAATCTGCTCTCTGTCAAAGTTGGACACAGGACTGGATCCACCCCTGACTTTGTACAATGTCTCTTCCGCTGCTCACTGCCATGAAGCCCAGCTTCTGATATCCAATGCCCATGGCGATGCTGAGTGTCCCTATCTTGGCTTCCTATCTGAAAGGTCATCCGTTTACCCTCCGTTTCTGGTTTCCGGTTGGTCTTTAGCTTGTCTTCTGAGCTCCCAAGACAGATTTTTCACTTTTCTAAAGGATGCCTTTTTAGCACTAATAAAACTTTCATACTTGTCTGCTTAATCACGCCAGCTCCACTGTCCCCTTTTTTACTTTTTGTTTTTGGCTCAGAGGTATATGAACCATCTGTGCCTCTAAAACAGTTTGCTTAAATAGCCTCCAGGCAGATTTTATGGTTTTTAAGTTTTTTACTTTAACCTTCAGCCTGCTGTTAGCCATTTTCATCACAGTGTTAAAATCAGCCTCTTTTGGAAATGACTGTCACTATGTGATTTTTTTTTTTCCAAGCGCTCCTGGAACCGGAGAGAGGGCTGCCATTCCCGGCTGAACTGAAGTTCACAGCCACCTGAGGCAGCTGCAGGTGTGGGTAGCCTTGGCGAGGGCCAGCTCCTCCATCTGGCATCCATAGCAGCAAGGCAGACACCTCTCGTTTGGAATATTCATGTGCACATCACCCATTTAGGAACCCAGGAAGGCAGCATCCGAACCACTTACCTGCCTGTTTATCACGACATCTCTACAGAGTTATAATCGTGATCCTAGGCTGAAACAAAGACTACAAAGAAAGGAGGGAACTTGTGTCTTCCCGCCACACTATAAATACTGCCCTCGGACACTGCAGCAGAAGATGTGCTACGTTCTTTCCATTGATTATTGTGGGGACCTGGGTATCAGTCAGCATTTCTCTGTTCTGGGACTCATTGTCAAACTTCCTGTCTGCTTTAGTAGTAACATAGCTGTAGTAACATAGCTATAGAATCACCACTAGCTATAGATACAACAGAACTACATCTCCTCTTTGAACCCAGTGAGGTGGCACAGGGGACAGACATGTGCCCTTTTGTGGGTCTTTTCATCAAACCCCACAGGTGTCAAGTAGTCATTACCATGGTCTCAAACCACCAAAATCCCTCATCCACACCAGTGCATCTTTTTTGTTTTTTGTTTTTGTTTTTTTGAGACAGGGTTTCTCTGTNTAGNCCTGGCTGTNCTGGAGCTCACTCTGTAGACCAGGCTGGCCTTGAACTCAGAAATCCGCCTGCCTCTGCCTCCCAAGTGCTGGGATTAAAGGCGTGCACCACCACCGCCTGGCACCAGTGCATTTTTTTAATGCACTCTTGTCTGCTTTCAATGTTGCTTTCTGACATATCTGATAGTTTAAACCACTTCTCTTGCAGTTATCACTCTTATCATTTCTTTCCAAATTCCCTTACCTTTAGGGCTTATGAGCTGTCTATGCTCTACAAAATGAATTATTTTATCAAGAATTTGGCTAACACTAAAGACCATGAAACTAAATGAAGACTCAGGGGAGGCGAAGCCAGCAGGTCAGCCACAGTCTCCAAGAGCTAGGGGTAGACTGGTAGGATGACTGAATTCACAAGTGATTGGTGTCTTGGTCAGGGTTTCTATTCCTGCACAAACATGACCAAGAAGCAGTTGGGGAGGAAAGGGTTTATTCCGCTTACATTTTCCACATTGCTGNTTATCACCAAAGGAAGTCAGGACTGGAACTCAAAGCAGGTCAGAAAGCAGGAGCTGATGCAGAAGCCATGGAGGGATGTTCTTTAGTGGCTTGCTCAGCCTGCTCTCTTATAGAACCCAAGACTACCAGCCCAGAGATGGCACCACCCACATGGGGACCTCCCCACTTGATCATTAATTGAGAAAATGCCTTGCAGCTGGAACTCATGGAGGCACTTCCCCAACTGAAGCTCCTTTCTCTGTGATAACTCCAGCTGTGTCAAGTTGACACAAAACTAGCCAGTACAAGTGGATACATGAGTTATGGCTTGAGGGACATTTCATTTGCTTGATTTTTTTTCCCTGTGAGTCTGTATACATACATGTACACGCAATTTGTACATGTATGTTCATGTTCATGTGTACACAGTGCATATATGTGGATACATATGCTGCACACAGAAGCCCAAGGACAACATCCTGTGTTCTTCTCCATGTGCGGCTCACATTTTTGTTGTTGTTGAGACACGGTCTCTCACTGGCCTGGAATGCACCAAATAGGCGAGGCTGATGGGAAGAACTCAACGGCAGAGGAGGGAGACACACCGCTGGGCCTTCAACCCAGTAGTCCCTTCCTTGCTCTGTCTCTCTTGCTGTGTCTCTGCCTGTTTCTGTGTCTTTCTGTCTCTGTCTTCCTGTCTTTGTCTCTGTCTGTCTCTCTGGTTCTGAGTCTCTGTCTGTCTGTCTCTGTCTCCTTCTCTCTGTCTCCCTGTCTTTGTCTCTGTCTCTGTCTCTCTTTCTAACAGCTTTCCATCCTTCATGTTCCAAGTCTATCATCACTTCCTGCCTTCCAGACCTGACTAGTCAAACCCCCCCATGCTCTCACAGCACTCTGCTCCACTCCCCATACTGTGAAGTTTGTCATCTGTGTCCTCCTTTAACGGAATGTCTGTAATCCTCACGCGGGCAGGAGCCAGGTTGTTGTGGGCCACCACCAGCACACAATCCACCCCAGCGCTAACTCACAGAAGCTTCTTGGCAAATACTTGTCGGATGATTTGTAGATTGATCTGTGAATGGTGCAGTTTTCAAAGCCTCTCTCTTCTAGCCAACCGAACGTGATGTGTCCAGTGTCGGGATGCATCCCGAGTTTTTTGAATACTTCGCTTTCTCTTCCCTGTCGCAGACATGGTTAAGTGCTACAGAAAAAAGTGACTTTAATGTGTGAGGTGGTGAGCTCTTGAAAGCACAGCCTCATCCCATCGCACATCCAGGCCAAAGTCATCTGCCTTTCCATTTTCAGGATGGTACCGGGCCAGCCTAACCCAGGCCATTTACACTAATGAAAATACACTATGCACCAGGCTCTCCGATTGAAACCTACCTTTATTCCTGTCCGTGAATAGAGAGCAGTAGCAACTAACCACAGAGTGCCTTGATTCTGCGTAATCTCATATCCTAACATCTGAAGACAGCAGAGAATGTCAACCTTTTAGCCCTGGTACCACACACAGCATTCTAAAATCTGGCTTTCACAAACAGCTGGTCTGGAGTAGAGGAGGTTGTTCATTGAAGCGATCCAAGGGCTGATCACAGTTTAAACTTTTAATCCACATTTAGATTCCACATTACATCAACCTAACAAGACTAGATAGACACAACACATTCCATGCATGAGGAATTTAACCTCGTGACATAACTTGAGATCATGGCTTCCTCTCTACCAGACATGTGCCAGCCAGCCCCTGCCATCAGCTGTCACTTGGGTCCCCTCTCTCTTCTCAGACTTTCATTGTCATGGTTGCCCTTCCTCACATAGCCTGAGGAGCTTAGGAGGAGAGAAACACATCAGAGGAAAGCTCAAATCTGTTCCAACTAATCAGAGAATTCTATTAAGCTCACCATAGCCCCTCTGGTGTGGGCAGTAAATGTTAGGACTCAGACATGGAAGAACAAGGGAACTTGGAGTCCACATGTTGCTAGAAGCCACTACGTGATATGTGAGCACTTGCCTTGGAATACAGCCAACACTCTGCTGTAGTTGGTCTTTGCTACTTTGTGGGTTCTTTTTCACACCCTTTATCCCCCTGGTTTCATCCCCTAATACTAGATAGGACAGAGACAAGGATAGTGGTAGGGAGGAATGAGGAAAATCCCTGAATCTAATTCTTATAGCTGACCTTTGTCACTTTGTGGGTTCTTTTTCTCGCCATTTATCCTCCCCCACACCCATTTCATGCCCTATCACTAGGTAGGAGAAAAAGAGGGATAGTGGAGGGAGAGAGAAGGAGAGAGAGAGAGAGAGAGAGAGAGAGAGAGAGAGAGAAAGAGAGAGAAGAATCCCTGGATCTAACTTCTTTCCTTTGGTTTCTTCTTTGAGCATGCCTCTTTTGAGCATGGGTGACAAATGACATCCCACAGCACACACATCCCCCCGAATGACTAACAATCACCAACCCCACCTCTCAGGGCCCTAGCATTTCTATACCCAGAATTCCAAACATCACACAATCACAGCCACTATTTGCAGCTGGCAAAACCACTCCTCTGCTAGAGCATGGGGCAAATCATAGTCCACTGCAGTGGAGTCAAAGCAGCCTCACACCCCAAAACCTGGGACTAAAATGAAAGTATATTCTCAAAATATTTCTCTGATTTTTAAAGAAACCAAAATCCCAGAATTTCCACTATGGTGTCCACATAAATACAAAGACAGCAAAGATAAACAATGGTGTTGTGGTAAGACCGCTGCACCACCATGTTAGCCTACCCCAAAGTATGAACTAATTCAGAAGCACAGATGTCTCTTATTATGTAAACCAGTCCCAGTTAGGACATATTATAGTAGTTACCCGACTGCATCTATTTTTGGATAACATAAACTTCAGAATAGTCCTTATACCCAAAGATGGTCCTTCAACGTCACTGCTTCTTCCCATGGTATTGCTTCTGGAGGCAGCGTTAGAGAAGCCTATGGGTGTCACAGGCTTTCCAGCCGAGTGACTCTCTGTGAAGTGCTTACCCTGACCTCCCCCACAGGCTGGGGTGGAGCCATCTACACTACAGCCAGCACTGTCCCTCCTCAATCCCTCCTCCCCATCAGCTCCTCCCTTAAAAGAGAAACACCACTGAACTGGTTTGACTTTAGCTACTGGGAAATGTTTCATAATTACTAATGAATAATTCAGCAAATAAGATATTTTTAGTTTTCTATTACCAGGCACACCCAACTTTGATGGGAATTCTGTTGCCTTTCTTACTTTCCAAATCCCGTTTGCACGCAGGTTCTTAAATGAATCATTGCCTTAATGGAAGTTCAATCAGCAACCAATATTGGATCACTTCACTACCCTGCACAGCAACTTCTTGGGGTTGTACTGCACTTAGAATCAACCCCAAATGGCTTCCTCTCCAGCTCCATGGCCTGGCTCATAGCCACCTGCATCCTTCACGCCCAGACACCCCGCCCTTCCTGGGCTGTTCAAAACTGCCACGCTCATCTCTGTCTTCCGACCTCTACTTTCCTATTCCTCGTTCCTGCTGGCACCTCCTGCTACAAGCCGGTCACACAACTAGCTTTGTCATTTCCTTCTGTCCCTACCTACGTGCCACCTCCTCCAAGATGGCATCTGTAGTCACAAGATGTAAAGCGCCTGTCACCGACAGTCACATCTCCCCACCTGCTCTCACAGCATTCATCACTACAGGAAATCATCTATCTACCCGCTGGGATATAGCTTCCTGTAAGAGTTCCTTTAGGGTGCAGGCTTTTTCTTTTACTGTGTGTGTGTGTGTCTGTGTATGCTCTATTTTTATCATTCGATTTTTTTTTTTTCTGAGACAGGATCTCACATAGCCTAGGCTGTCCTGGAACTCCTGTATTGCCAAGGGTAACTTGGACCCCGTATTCCTCCTGTCTCTACCTCCCAAATGCTAAGGCTACAAGCATGAGCCATCTCTTCTGGATTTTAGGGCTTTGTTTTATTTTATTTTATTTTATTTGAGATTGATTAGATGACTAAGTAACAAACCTTAAGAGTACTTATTTTTCTAGAGTAAAAACAAACGAGAGCAAGAAGGAGGCATTTCTTTTCCACCAGACAGATCCCCCTTGTCTTTCATGTCAATGACGCACACTACATTATAGCAGCTTAAGGAACATACATCCTTACAGACGCTGAACTGGGCCTCCAGAAATCCTTAAAACAGAATGATGCATGTATAATCATAAAACTTTTCACCATATGCCAATTATAAATCATTCAATCAAGACATATTACAAGATAATATCTTTCATTGAATCTATACAGAAATCAGCACTTTGTCATGGATGTTTGGTGATATTTTAGATGTCACACATATCTCTAAATGCCTAGTACCCTCTGAGCTTCCAAAATACACTTAGTGGGGAGGGTGTAGCTTTTAATGCTAATGAGCTAGTCAAAAATTTATACGTTAAAAGAGATAATTTAAAAATAAATTTAAGAGTAAATTCAAATGTGTATGATTAAAAACTATATGTAAAATGTTTCATTTATATCATAAATTCTATTGCTGTAGAAAAATAATCATTTCAAAATCAAGGCAGTTTTTTTCCCCCACAATCAAAAGTGGTTAAATACATTTCACCATATTTATGAATGATTTCTCCTTCTCGTCTCTAATGCTCTCTCATAAATCACTATAATGTTTCCAGAGTACATTTGGAAGTAAAAAATTCACATCTACTAACTATATTTCCTCTATCTGGAGATGAATTAAGAAGAAAATGCATTAATATCTGAATTTATAATAGAGCAGTTAACCCTTAGCCACAGCCAACTGATGAGGAATATTTTACCATGCAAAGACTAATCAGGGCTCCTAACACTATGCAAGTCAACATTTGAGGGTCTTAATCATGAGTGGATTTTATTTCCCTATTTACTTTTCTTTTGAAGGATGACTTACAAAGACATTGCATGTTTGAATAAATGCAATTCTCCGGCTTAATCTCATCACTTAAAAATGTTACTTTAATAACATTACATAGCTTAAAGACAGCCCTCACCACCAAAGATATATGTCGTCTCTCCAATCTAACATTGAACAAGTCTGAGGCAGGTACAGAGGCACATTCCTGTAACAGCAACTACATAGGATCACAAGTTCAAGGCCTTCTTAGTCTACTTGGTTAGTTCAAGGCCAGCCTGGACAACTTAACGAGACCCTTTCTCAAAATAAAATGTTTTTAAAACTGGGGCTATCTCTCTCAGTGGCATATTCTTGCCTAGCATATGCAACACCCTAGGTTCGATTCCTGGTACTAGAGACAAAGACAGAAAGATAACAAACAAGCAACACCCCACATGAGCAAGTCTGAGAACTGACTGAGGGAGTCTCCGCCTGACTCTGAGCAGCGGGAGAGACACAAGTTCTGGGCTTACTCCCATCCCCAGCCTCTGATCATCTCCGTCTCTGTTAATGACTATGGGAGGATAGCTTACCCAGGATACTCAGCCTCTGATCATCTCCGTCTCTGTTAATGGGAGGATAGCTTATTATTCAGTAAACTACAGCAGGGTGCAGGCATTTTCTATGGCTTCATATGGTTATTGGTTAGCCTTCTCAGGCATGTAGTGGTGTATAGCGCTGCCCACATCCATTGACACACATTAGATTCCACTGTGTACATAGCTCCCCTAAGGGTGGATTGCAGCATAGGGATTTCCATGCAATCTGATATGCAGCAACAGGAACTAAGTGGCTTTTTAAAGCAATTTTTTTCTTTATTCTATCCCAAGCCATAATAATGTGAGCTGAAAGCTAGGAACCCAAGGAACAAAGAGTTATACACAGCTTGCCCAGTCCATAGTTTTACTCATGGTTCAAAAAGTTATTGAAATGGAGGGAAACTAATAATAACCTGGGCACACCCAAAGCTTGGGATCTGGTGGATATGACCTTCCTGGGTGTACTAGATTTTAGAATCAGACCCTGCAAATGTCTATGAAAAAAAAAAAAAAAACAACAAGCAAACAAAACAAACTCTGGGCTCATTCAACTATCTTAAAATATCTCGGTGTGAGTCCCCAGGCCTCTTTGGCATGCATTTATTCAGATAGTCCACATTTTTAGCAAAGCATGAATTAACAAGAGTGTGACTTCAATCCCAGAAAGACACATGATCATTTTCCCTTGGTTCCTCTGGCTAGCTCACACAAAACTTCCTAACTCTGCCCCTGCACTGTTCACCAATGGGTTTCGCGGAGTTTTTTGTTTTGTTTTGTTTTGTTTTGTTTTTTGTTTTTTTTGAGCAGGCACGCTCAGGGAGTGAAGCCACACTGAGTGCAGGTTAGGAGGAGTGAAACTCCTCAAAATGACTCCTCAGATCGTTTGTTCAGTTCTCATTCTTCAAATAAACCATTCGTAACAAGGCAGGAATCCCGGCATGTGACTGGATCAATTAGGAGAATGTACAGCACAAATAAATAGATCCCTTCCTGATCGTTCGTTTAACTGAACTGCCCACTGCCCAAACAGACAGACTACGAATTCCAAATGTGCACATTTATCTCCGTGTAGCAGAAGTCACTGGGACACAATGTGGCTGATGAAATCTGACACTGTGGTTAACGTTAAAAGGGAGTGTGCCTCCTGGACGGATTGGATAATTACGGGCAGCTCAGATGAGAAAGACTTGATTCAAGTGACTAGCATTAGCTATCGCCGAAAGGAGAGCCAGAGATCTGCTGTGTCTGGAAGTTAATGTTGCCATGTATGTGGCAACACTCCTATGTGCTGATCAGCAGGAAACGAGTGTCAGGTTTATCAAAAATCCCCACTCTGCTCCCCACTCACTGAGAACACCGAGTCTTGACGCTACGTAGAGTCTTGGTCACCTCCTCACATCTAATTGAAATACTCGGTGGCATTTAGAAGTTGGTATTCACTCAGGATAATAGGTTAGGAATCCCTGTCTCCCCTCTCAAGCTCCAGAGCCCATTAGAAAACAGACGTGTTTGCTAAGTCCTTCTTTCCAGGATCAACTCACCTGTCCATTCTGATTGCACGTAGGTCTCCCTTACACCCACAACCCTCACACAGTTTTCAAGGATTCTGGTCAATCGAAGGATCTGTGCATGTCCCCGAGGCTGTGGTGGCATTCTTAGGGCATTGTGTCCCACCTACTTGCAGCACTTCTGCCCTGGATCTCCCTCTGGCTTTCCACAGAAACCTGTGCTTTAAGCTTTCCCCTCACCTGCACTTCATTTCACCTGCCACAGCTTCTGGCTTTCCTCCTGCTCACACAGTGTTTCAGGGACTAGCACCCCCCTCCCCCGCTCCCCCATCACTGCTCTCAGAGGCTCCCAGTTACCGCAGCTCACTACAATTCTGTTACGTATTTCGAAATGTGAGAGTACAGGGAAGCTATTGGTTTAGTTGCTTTTCTCCCAGAGCCTCCTGGGACGCCCCTGTTTGCTGTGTCCAGAGGGAACTTAGACCTCAGTCCACAATCTGAAGGCCTGGAGAGAGGACTACCCTATATGCTAAGTAGTTTGTAGGGTTTTTTTTTCCTAAGACTGAGGAGCCAAGGCCAAGTGCAGGCCAAATGCAGACAATCAGATCTTGCAAGCTTCTCTATGCCCAATAAAAGCCAGGGAAATCCAGTAGAACAACCCTGGCTCCTAGCCTCATTTACTTGCAAGCCAATGTGCAAACATTAAGCAGAATCAAGTCTTTGGCCAGAGACTGAGGCAGTTAGAGGACATTAACTGCAAGTAATTTCTTAATGTCCTTCTCAAAGCTTTGTGAATGACAGCCATTTTGCAATTAAACATTGTACGTGTCTAAAGAGTAAAAACTGGACAGGTTAACCAGTATATTAGCAGAGAGATTGCTACACATTTCTTCTACACTACTGGGTTCCATAATTAAGTCTAAAACCAAGAAATCTTTTCAGGCTATGCTTAAGTTTAATTTGAAAAACCAAAACAACAACAAAAACCCCAAGCACCCTATGTATAAATAAAATATAAGGACAAAAACTGTGATGTATACTAATTAGTGATGGGTTCTTTCTAAAAGAGACCTCTAGTAAAACACTGGGATGCATCCAGGCTATAGTTTAACAGTAAAATAAATGCTTATTGCACAATACTCCCCATGCAAAGTGCCATTTTACTACGGCGGCTATCGGGAAACCGCAATGACGTCCCTTGCAAGCATCTATGATCTTCACTGTACATCATGATGGTACACTGGGAGTTACAACATCTGCTGAAGAAGAATCTATTCCTGCCTCAATCCATGGGAAGTAAAAGGAGGAGGCAAAGTTTGATGCTCTTAGGAGCCTGTATTTATTAATTTCCAATGCCATTCGGAACACTACAAACTTGAGGTTTGAACAAGGAACGGAAGCAGTCATCCTTGCCTTACATTGGCCATTTTCCTTCAGTTTTGATTTCCAGGTTCCTTTTGGGATACGAGTTTAGACAACAGGATATTTATTTCTCATGAAAAAAAAAAAAAAAAGAAGAAGAAGAAAGACAAAATAAATGCTATTCAAGAGTAGTATTTGTAGTCTTGTTAAAATCTTTTTTAAGAAGGATAATAAAAAGAACATTTTAGGCACTCTGCCATTTTACAAAGTAGAATTGATATTAAAAGGTTGGACTCGGGCTAGAGAGTTGGCTCAGTGATTAAGCACACTGGCTGTTCTTCCCAAGGACCTGGTTCAATTCCGAGCACCCACACGGCAACTCACAACCATCTGTAACTTCAGGCCTGAAAGACATACATGCAGGCCAAACAGCCATTCACATACAACAAACATAAAATAAAAATAAAGTAAGTTAAGCTCAGTGCTTCTGCATCTACTGCAAAAGCAGCAAGGTGGCTTTATAACCTCCGACTGCTTCCTTAGGACTTTCTAGGGTAAAAGCGTTCTCAAGTCCTGCTCTCTGTGGCCTCTAGAGCAGTCTGAGAAGTTGTCCCTGTCTGGAACCCCACAGAAGAGGAAGAGAGTGAGAGCGAGAGGGGAGGACACCAGGAGAACAAGGCCCTCTAGATCAACTGAGCAAAGCTCGCGTGAGCTCACAGAGACTGAAGCTTTACACACAAGGCCTGCCCGGGTCTGCACCAGGTCCCTGTGTGTGTACCGTGGCTTTCAGTTTAGTGTTTATGGGACTCCTGAGTGTGTGCACAAGCAGGTCTCTGATGCTTGTGCCTGCTCTTTCCCTTCGGTTGGCTTGCCTTGTCCGACTTCGATGTGATGGGTTTTGTTTTATCTTACTATATTTTATTATGTTGTGTTTGCTGTTAGGTCTTAGAAGCCTGTTCTGGCCTAATGAGAGACAGAGATGGAGTGGATCTGGTTGGGAGGGAGGGGAGGGGAGAAGGAACTGGTAGGTGTAGAGGGCGGGGAAACTGGAGTCTGAATATATTATATGAAAAAAAAAAAAAAAGCTACTTTTACTAAAAGGGGAAAAAAGAAGAAAAGTTGTCTCTGTCTCAAATAATGAGATTGACATGCCATCGGTAGCCAATGTCCATGCCCCTAGATTACATAAGTCCCTCCCATTGGTACCCAGTGTCCTACACCAATGCCCAATGCCTGTAGACTATATAAGCTCCTCCTACACTGGTTTAAAAATCTTAAAGTCAGCAGTTAAACCTTGTGGAAATCGGGTTTGTATAAGAAACATTATGAATTAACACTGTCCACATCTTAGAGTCAACATCCTGCAATGTGTAAACTGGTAGCTGCATGGATTCTGTAAGTGAATACAGCTGTGACTCATGGACCTCTCACAGAACGTTAGCAGTAACAGTCCGCAAAAATGCCTACATGCTTGTAGCCATCCAGGTACCTTCTAGATAAAATTTGAATTCAGTTTAAAACATACTATAACTGGTTAACTCAGCCACCTGCTCACCTGACTCTAAAGTGCGGAGCTTTATGAGAGACGAACGAGACATTTTTTTTTTTCAGCCTCCTGGGTCCCAAAGAAAAAGAAAGGCTTGAGAAGCAAATGAAATTTAAAAAGCTCATTTTCATAGGCCTTCATTTTGAGTGTTTGGCTATTTTTATCTTTGTTTTTAGCAGCAATGCCATGCTGCCTGTAGTCACAAGCATTTCTGGGGAGGCGCGCACAGGGGCCCAAGCACAGCTGTCCAATTTACATTCACAAATGCAGGTGTTGCTCAGACACAAAGCAGAGGTCGGCTGAATACCGCTCCTAATTATCTACCTTGTCTGAGGATTTTCCTTTGTAAAGTTATGCGTGCAATTTGGGTTCAACTTGGAGGCCATTTTTAGATCCCAGCATGCTATCCAGCAAGAAATGGGCTGTCATTATAAAGCATAATTTACAGCATAGTTAATTTCACATTTTAAAAAAACATCTACTCTATACCTAAGACAAAACTCTATTCTGGGCATGCATTATCCGCTGTTTTCCATCTACCTCTTGGTATCTTAAAGACATGGGAAGAGGGAAGCTTGCTATGTAGAAATGGGAAGGATTTCTAAGATGAAGCCTAATAATGAAAACCAAGAACTTTGTTAAATGATACAAGAAGAGATGTAGCTATCTGCCACGGTTTGCAGTTGGGAGCACTCTGGGGCATGTAACAGCAGTTCTTAGAAATGACCGGATGCAGCGCTGGGATCTAATACAAGCCATTAGGAAACCTAATCCCTAAATGAAATGACCACAAAAATCCTATCAGTTAACAGAAATGCAGCAGCTGTACATGTTTATAGTAATGCAATAGGATATTGTTTCAGAGAGAACTCTCGGGGAAAAGGCAGAACCTAGCAGGTAATGTAAGATGTCGATCTCTCTATTTGGAGAAATTGAACAGGCAGAGCTTTGTAATACATAAACAAGAGAGAAGGTGAAAGAAGACAGGTCATCTGTGTGCTAAGGGGCCGCAGAGACCAGTAGGCAAAGTCACTGGCTAGGTCAAACCACAGCAGTGCCCCAGGTTTGCTCAATGCTAGAGACTCATCCCAGGAGCTCCTCACGGGACATGAGGCCGAGAGGGCCTCACCTCGCCTCTGACTGAACCTCCTCTACGTTCCAAATACTAACTAACTCTTACCCTGGTTCTTGTTAAGCTGTTAAGTTTCAAACCCAGGACAAGCTGCTGAAGAGTCTATTTAACATATCAAAGTAGAGCTGGCTTCCAGGTTCTCCCAGCATCCCTCAGTCCCTACCTATTTCAGGGCATGGCTGGATACCCCGCCCTCTACCCGGAGCTTGGCTCTTCCTTATATAATCCAGACCTTTTGGTTTTCTGCCCCTTTTCTTTTTGTTCTCTTTGTACCTCTGGCCTCCTGGCTTCTGCACTTGGTGACCCTCTCTTCCTTCCCCTCCCCCTCTCCCCTCGTGGTCCAGGGCCATGACCACTCTGGACTCTCCCAGATGTGTCTGCCTCTGGCTATGCTCTCCCATATACCTGTAATAAACTTTCTCCTCCACCATACCTAGGATCATTCATGTCCTTTCCTCCCCTTTTATTTCTTTTTCTTCATTCAATTCCCATTAGCCATCTTTCAAAAATGTATGCCATAGAAGCTAGTAATTCAGTTTCATCTTAAACTTTATCACTATATTTTAAAAGCATATATATATATATATATATATATATATCCACACAATATGCTTTTAAAATATGTGAGTATATATACATATGCATGTACATATACATACACACACATACTGTCTAACAGTGTACTCTTGGACTGCTCTTCCAGTGACATCAGATGCCTTTCCTCAAAGACTGACTGCAAAGTGTAAGTGGTATCATTAGTGTTGTGATGCCGCATCTTTCTTGGCTTTATTCTCTACCAGCAGTCCATCGATATTGTAGAATGACAGAAGGCCCTGCTCTACAGCCATATTCTGTGGAGGAATGCAAAGTATTTTGTTGTTGTAAGTAGAGCTTTAAAAAAGAAATTGCTAGGCCCACTCCTAGGACTGTTATTCTCAGTGTTCTGCATTCAGAATAGGAGCCCCAGGCTCTTGGAGATCATTCTAATCCCCTCCAGAGGGAAAGTGAACCCTACTCTTGACTGTCCCCAAAGATGTCCAGACAATTTCCTTACTTGTCTCCTAGTTCCAGTGAAGATTGTGAGCCTAATTCTTAGAGACGGCTACTAAAATTCCAACTCATTGAACTCTGCAGCCTAATTTTTCAGGCACTCTGGTTTCTGGCAAAATGAATGTGACCCAAATTTGCAGGAGATTATTTGCTGCAATGGTGCTTGCAATGCAGTGAGCCCTGATTAGCATTCAGGATTGCAAACTTTAGAAAGGCCAGTTCTTGCTTCAAGAATGGACAGGTTTTTATCTTGCATTACAGAAAGGGCAAGGCAAATGCTTAGCAAAATGTGGACGGGTTCATGAAGTAAGGAAGCTTTGCAGACCAATGAGAAATAATCAAAGGCTAGAAATGGACTTCAGTCCTTGGTGACAAATGACTTTAGCAAGTCCTTAAGAACTGGGAAGTTCGTGTGCCAGTGTGTGTATGTGCTTGTTAAAACATCACGCATCCCATTGCCTGTCAAGAGTGGCTAATACTATTCTAAAAGCCCATCTTCAGACCTAGACTGCTTTAAAAAAAAAAAAAGTCAAAACTGTACTATGTCTCCTCCTGTGCTAATCCATTACTCTCATGAGTGAGCAGTGTTAGCGTATGTATTCATTATTGCCCCTCTTGTCATGATCAATCAACTCTAACATCCCGTGTCAAGGGAGGCTTGACAATTTTGTCTTGACTAGACTCTGTGCTTCAGGTTTTGGAAACGCAGCAGCCATATCCCCGCTGAGTGTGTGAACTGAAGCCTCTCTCTGCTGCTAATGTCTGGCTCTCCCCTGCTACTTCTCCCTGGTGGGCTCTAAACTGCGCCCTCCAGTTAGGGTACCAGCTGGGACTTCAGTTCTTCCTCAGATTCACTCACCTCTCAGAACTCAAACACCAAGCCAAGAGAAATGGATGGTCAAGGTATGTTAGGGTGAGGTTTCTTATTCCAAAATGTTAAGCATGACAGGAAGAAACGGACAAAACAAAATAAAGACTACACAGGGGGCAGGGCCACAGTGTTCCAGCTAGGGCTAGGAGGCGCATGCGCACGCGAGGGTGGCCCACGGCCTCTCTAAGGTGGCTTACCTTGTTTCTTTTGAAGTAGGCTCTCCGGCAGGCCGCAAAGCATTTCTCGCTGCAGAAGCTTTTCACCTCGCTTCCCATACTCAGGGAATAGCGCTTGATCCCCACTTTCTGGCACCAGGCACACATTATTTGTACATTTGACACATCATCTTCTATAATAAAAGTATAAGAAAAACGTTCATATCAGAAGCAAACATCCCTTCATATTTAGACACACCCTGACCCTGACCACTCGAGTTCCCGGGGTCGGCTTGCAATTTTCAGACCTCACCATTTTCTAATGGAGTTAGGGATGCCAATCTTAGGGGCGGGGGTGGGGGTGGGGTGGGGTAGGGTCGGTGTGAATTTGAAGCGGCAGGGTGTGTTTGTTTGTTTTTCTCCCTAGGGGCTTGCGGTTACAAAGCTACAAGAATTCCAGGAGTACTCAGCCTCCTCTCAATCTCCCTGGTCAATCCACCCTGAGTGATGAAGAAAGAGTTTATAACATAAACAGCCCATTTCCTCAAGGGTCCTGTGGAAAGCCTTCAGAAGGGGCAGTAGGTGGGGCAACTTGGGCCATGCAAACCTGTGTGTGCAACGCAGTGCCCCTCGTGTGAACTTTGACAGTCAGGGGCCAGCAACACCACACATGCTCCCATCATAGGTAAAAGAACACTACTGTATTTTATTGCCACAACAGGATTCCCAAGCCACGTGTTTAATCAAAAAAGGCAATGTGAATGGCCAAACTCCGGGAGTGGACAGCAGGCAGGCCTGGCTTACTGGGCATTCTCCTGCAGTGAGCCTTCCAGCCCCGATGACCTCAAGGAAGCACAAGATCATTTAACTTGGCTCTGTCTGATGTGGGTTCTGGAAGAGGGAATTACGGGTATGAGAGTATTCTCAGGCAGACTGGGGGTGGGAGGGGGATGGGGAGCTGGTGTGGGGGGGGTGTCCCTCAGCTCCTGGAAAACCCCTCAACCATGTCAGCAAGGGTGCTCAGATGGGTTCTAGATGGTTTGCAAGTATTTCTAATATCCGAAATGCTACATATCATCCCCTTTCTATGGAAGAAAAACGTAACTAGCATAAGCTACCACGACCGTCACATCCATTTCTGCTTAAGACAGATGGGCTGTTAAAGAGAGCAAAGAGAATGAATTAAATTAAGCATACCAAGTGAATCACAATGCAGAGTAAGGAGCCACAGGAAGGTTGGGCTGGTGGCACTCAAATGACTGAGGCTTGGGAATATTGGTCTCTTTTAGGGAAGTAAACAATGTTGGAAATTCCTAAAAATATTTTCTAGTTGACTCCTGGGAGCTTTCAGTGTATCTTGAGTAGTGGTCTCTGTCCTCTCATTTGACTCTGTGTGTGTGTGTGTGTGTGTGTGTGTGTGAACATGTGCATATATGTCTGCATGTGTGTATATAGGTGTGTGTCCAAGTGTGAGTGTGTGTGTGTGTGTGCATGTCTGAGTGTGTTTGTGTGAATGTCTAAGTATATATGTGCATGTATGAGTCTATGTGCATTTATATGTGATATTTGTGTATATGTATCTGAATGTATATGTGCATTATGTGTGTACATGTGTGTATGTTTATATATGTGTCTTTATCTAAGCTTGTATGTACACGTAAATGTGTTGTGTCAGTGTCTTTGTGTATAAACATGTATGTGTTTGTGTACATGTATATGCATGCACATATTTGTATGTATGTATCTGAGTGCATATGTGAATTATGTGTGTATGTGGTACATATATGTATGTGTGTGATGTGTTAACTGAGTTTGTACATGCATGTTATGTGTACATGTGTGTATTTAAGTGTGTATGTACATTATGTGTGTGTATGTTTCTGTGTATGTATATATGTATATGTATGTGTATCTGAGTGTATATGTGCATTATGTGTGAATATGTGCTATCTGAGTGTGTGCATGTATATGTGTATATGCATGTACATGTGTGTATACATATATATGTGTGTGTGACCATGTGTGTGTGCATGTATGTGTATCTGAGTGTATATGTGCATTATGTGTGTATGTGTGAGCATGTACATGGGTGTGTATGTGCATATGTGTGTGCATGTGTATGAGTGTGTATATGCACATATGTGTGTATGTATATGTGTGCATGTGTATGTCTGAGTATATATATATATATATATATATATATAGTACGTGTGTGTGTCTGTGTGTATATGTGTATGTGCATGAGTATGTCTGTCCATGGGTGTGTATGTGTGCACATGTGTAGCTCTAGTTGCCACTATTAGCAGGAATCCTTCTTTATACTCTGTTTTGTACTAACCCAGACTCATAATTCAGACTTGAATGGGAATCACAAAATCGCCAACAAACTCCAGCATAGTGTGTCTGACTTCTGAGTGAACCCCCAGAGACTAATTGCTAAGCGGGGCCTGCCCCCTGGGTTGTTGACATATCCATGGCTCATAGAGCCTGTCATGTAGTCATCCCACTTCCAGGGAAAAGATCTGCTTTGAGGCACTGTGGTCATCAGCCTGCAAAACTAGAAACAAACGAATGTGTGATGCAGTGACAGGGCGTTTCTCCCCAAGTGTTCACTCAGAGTCACGTGCAGCACTTTGTCTACTGGCAGGATAAACATGGTCATTTTAATAACGTGTACTGGTTCACAAATCACACACGGGAATCTATGGCTCACTATCGAACATGACAGTATAAAAGAGGACCTTTGCTGTTAGTGAACATTTTTGATAACATAACATTCTTGAATAAAGTCAGTGATGTGAATTCAAATGTAACATAATTACTGCATTGGATGGATGTGTTCTATTCAGAGAGCTGTTATTTCTATTTCATGGGATTTCTATATGACACCTACCTATGAACGGATACTTCTCATGGCGTGAAAAGTTAGCAAAAAGCTAAGAGACCTCAAGTAAAGTGCTTTCTTAGATTACTAGTAGTTTAAAATGATTATCCTTCACTACTACGCCAACTAGCACTAACAGTTCCTATTGTTCCAGTTGACATGCTGCCTTAAAGTCTAAGTTCCTGAAAAAGAAGATGACACCGCAGAGCTCTCACACATGACCTGGTGGTAACGATCTCTGCTCTGGTGAAACCTAAAAGGAAAAGTGTCATGACGGATGTCACTTGGCCTCACAGTTCAACAAGGACCCCGCTTCCCAAGGAGTCACTCGAGAACACACATTCATTTTGCCTTGGCGTTCCTTCCTTTAAATAGTCTGGTTTGAGAAAGAAAACATGAGATTTTTAAAGTCCTGGCTCTTTTAGCTGTAATGCACTGAAGCAGAGACTGGACAGTGCCAAGGATAGGGCTGTAGGAGGCAGGGGGTTAGCCCACCACAGGGGTCTGGCCCTGAGGAAGACACAGGTATGTGTCAGGTCAAGGGCGACCTGAGCCCTCTCCAGCTCCACTCCAGAGTCACTGGGATGTAAAGAGTGGCGAGGACAGCTCTTTACAACGGGACCTAACAAATAAAAGTGTACAATTTTGAAACACGTTAGTCTCATGAAATGTTCTGAAAGGGAAGTTATACTGTGAGAAGAAAAGACACTTCTGTTTTCTTATAAAAGTTGTGGAATGACAGTCAGCATCTGTCTTGCTAACTAACTCAGTATTCCTGTCCGTTCTGCTTCTCACAGGCAAGAGCTCTGGGAAGGGGCTGTGGGATGTCGATGTCTCCTTTTCTGACACAAAGTTCTCAACTGTGAATGACCCAAACATGAGTCTGATAAGTGGGTGATTCCAAAAGTTCATGAAAATATTTTCACATATGACAGGTATTCCAGTCTCATAACAGCTCCACACTTAAGGGACTCTGATGATTAAATGATCTTGTCAGTCAAAACACGGCTTAAATTCTGCCACAATGGTTACCCTGAACCAGTGAACTTAAGAAATTACAGCCAAATTTTGTTTTTGACTAATACGGGTTTTTGTTCATTTGTTTCCTAACACAATCTAGCCCCGTATGGAAGGGAACCTTAGTTGAGGACTCACCTACCTCAGAGTCTCCTGTGGGCATATCTGGGCAGACTTCCGCTCGCTGGTGTGGGCGGGCCCGGGCCACGGTGGGTATTACCATGAGTGAACCAGCAAGAAGCTTTCTCCCTTAGATTCTGCTTCAAGCTCCTCCTCTCTGAGTTCCTGCCCTGAGTTCCCTTAATGACTGACCTGGAACAAAGCCGCCCCTTCCCCATTTGCTTTTGGTCAGAGTATTTTAACCCAGTAGCAGCCAAGAAACTACAATAGCTGGTTAACAGCACGCATGCTTTACCCTGGCAACATAGAAGGCTGGGCAATTGAGCTTGTTTTCCTAAGTAGATGGATATTAGTATCTTAATGTTTATGTTTTTTCCTTTTTCTTTGTTTTTGTTTGCTTGTTTTGTTTTGTTTTACAGACAGGGTTTCTCTGTGTAGCTCTAGCTGACCTGGAACTTGCTCTGTAGACCAGACAAATCAAACTCCCGAGTGCTGGGATTAAAGGCAGGCACAACCACTGTCCAGCTTTATTTTTAAAAGTATCTTCAAACTAAATAAAATCTTATTTTCTATCTTCTATGCAGGCTAAAAGTCTGTGCCATTAGAGAATTGGGATTACATCACTGAAGACCCAGGTGACAGGCTTATATTCCAGTATCTTACAGCAATTAGCCTGTATATTTTTCATAATGAGCACTGTAGCAACAAAGGCAAAATGTTCAGAGCACTAAACGGCATTCCCAAAGTGAACAATTTGTATACTGTGATAAAACATTCATATGCTGTCATATAAATATACATCAGTCAAATATGCATGTTTCAATTAATCATGAAAATTGGTACCACCTCGTTAGCATTTAATTAAACAAAGCATTTGTAGCATTTTCTTTCTAATCTAGCGTTCAGAGAGCTGTAAGACACTTTCCTATTGTATATTCCAGAAGTAAAAGTCCAGATTAATAACTCCAAGGTGGAATAAAAATGTATTTTTTTATAGTATAGAGAAGTATGAAATGGAGCATTTCTGGAGGGCCTTGAGCAATTGCCCTGTCTGGTGACTTTTAAAGAGTAAAGGTGGTCATTGGTCATTGATCCTAGGCCATTTCAACTGAAGCAGTGATCACATATACTTACCCTCTTGTTAAACGAGAAAGGAAAATCAAGAGGGTCTTAATGGACCCCAAACAACTATGCTCTAATATTAACTGTAACCTTCATTAGAGTTCAAAATTGAGGAAAAAAAAAAAAAAGAAAGCCTTTACTGGTGGTGTTTATCTCCTGCAACAGTTCCTAGAATGTACACATTCAAATAATCATCTTAGGATGTCAAGTATATTTGGGACACGTTGCAAAGTATCCTGAAGATACTACGGTGAAATGAGAGACGAGGGAGAACCCTTGTGAGCCTGGTTGTAGGAACAGCTAATGTAAGAACAGAATAAAGCGAGGTGGCATGGCTAGTGTAGGCGCTGGCCACCAAGCCTGAGAGCCTAAGTCCCATACCCAAGTCTCATTGGGAAGACAAATTTCAAAAGTTGTCTTCTGAGCTGTCTCTATGACTTCCTATCACACACACACATACACACACACACACACACACACACACACACACTAAAGGCAGGCAAGATTAGACTTTACTTGGTCTTCATTTCAGTTTATTTGCAAAGAAAGAAACTTCATCTTGCAATGATTCCGTTCTAAGGATCTTAAGTCAGTCAGAGTTAACAGTCTCTAGAGCAGTGGTTCTCGGCCTTTCCAGTGCTGCGACCCTTTAATACAGTTCCTTATGTTGTGGTGACCTTGTCTTAGTCAGGGTTTCTATTCCTGCACAAACATCATGACCAAGAAGCAAGTTGGGGAGGAAAGGGTTTATTCCGCTTACACTCCCACATGGCTATTCATCTCCAAAGGAGGTCAGGACTGAAACTCAAGCAGGTCAGGATACAGGAGCTGATGCAGAGGCCATGGAGGGATGTTACTTACTGGCTTGCTTCCTCTGGATTGCTCAGCTTGCTCCCTTATAGAACCTAACTACCAGCCCAGGGATTGCTCCATCCACAATGGGCCCTTTCCCCTTGATCACTAATTGACAGCTGGATCTCATGGAGGCATTTCCTCAACTGAAGCTCCTTTCTCTGTGATAACTCCAGCTTGTGTCAAGTTGACACAAAACCAGGCAGTATAAACCTTAAAATTATTCTCATTGCTACTGTATTGAATCGTGATATAAATTCTGTGGTTTTGAGTGAACTTAGGTGACCCTTGTGAAAGGTCATGTGACCCACAGGCTGAGAACTACCGCTCTACCGGCTCCTACAGGAGCTCTGTACAGCTCCCCATGCTCTGGAAGTGAGCCCCATAACGAGGGCTATGGAAACTTGAAGACCGTACCAAAAGGACATCCTGGCTACCCACCACTCAGTACTGACTAGCAGCCACAGTATATCTTACCCTCCTCCTCTCCATCATCTAATTTCAATCTCAACCACTGACCACACCACGAGGTACCTACTAATCTTATCCCGACTGTGTAGGTGGGAAAGTAAGTTTAAAAGTGACTTGCTCCAGCCTGTCCAGAAAGTGCATACGGAAGCATTCACCTGATTCTAGAGGCCAAGCTCTTGACCGCTGTACTTAGAGACCAAGGCTTTTCAATGCATGTAAGATGACACCACATCTCCACGTACACCACCACCACCACCACCACACACACACACACACAAAGGAACAAAAACTACCACCGATTAGGCTACTAACAAACACACTGTTCAGAGGCCTGCAGTAGAGTTAACATGAAATCAGAAAGGTCAAATGTCTTTGAGGAGACAGATGAAGTGTTACTCAATCAATACATGTTGATTGATTTTTAAAAGCAAAAACAAACAAACAAACAAACAAGTTGAAGGCCCGTGGTGCAAGGGTTACTCATCTATAACTTGAGGCACAGATGTGCTGTAGATATTCCATCTGAACTTGTAGCAGCAAGTGCCACGTAAACGCTGAGGAGTAAGAAATCCAAGTGCTGGGAGCAGCTATTCTAACCACAAGTGAACAACATTCTCACCAATCTTCTCAGGAGAAGGAAACACAGTGGAACATGGGTCAGACTGGCTTTCCATGTGGGCAAGGGGGACCACACACACACCTAAGTTCAAGGGTGCCACTACGAATGTCCTAGCTTCAGAAACTAGCCCTCCATTGCCACTGATACTAACTTCAACCACTGGAGGATCATATGTTAGGCTTTATTATATTTTACTATGAAGTATAAATTTCCTCAAAGCAAAGAGCTTCTGTGTATCTGTAAATCATCTTTATATTTTAGACTCAGTGATTTGTTCTGAAAAACAAGTGTTCACAGGTAAGGGGAAAAGGCTGAAGATACGGTCCAGTGAGGGAAGCAAAGGAGCAGAAGTGGGGGAGGCAAGAACGTAAGAGGCCTCTGGTTACTGCTGACCATATGGTTTAGTGCGTACATACATGTGTGTTTGTGTGTGTGCATGCATGTGTGTACACATGTGCTTGCATGTGTGCGTGCATGCATGTGTTTATAATGTGCTTGCATGTGTGTTGGTGTGTGTGCATGTATGTATGCATGTGCAAGTATATGTGTGTGTGCATGCATGTGTTTATACATGTGCTTGCATGTGTGTTTGTGTGCATGCATGCATGTATGCATGTGCAAGTATATGTGTGTTCATGCATGTGTGTATGTGCATGCATATGTGTTCATGTTTGTGCATGTATATCTGTGTGTGCATGCATGTGCATGTGTATGTGTGTTCGTGTGTGTGTGCATGTATGTATGCATGTGTATGTATGCATGTGTTTGTGTTCATGCATGTATGCGCATGTCTATGGAGGCCAGAAGACAACTTTAGAAGTCATCCTCAATCAAATATAATACATTTTCTTTGAAGCAGGATCTCTCATTGGCCTGAGCTCTCATTAGGCGAAACTGGCTGGCTACCCAGGTATTTCCAGGGATCTGCCTGTCTTTATCCCCTAAGCCCCCAGTGAGTTACAGGAACCCTACCACACCTTTTAAATATTGATTCTGGGGACTGAACTCAGGTCCTCAGAGTCTTTTCAGGTGCTAACATTCAGCACAGCAGATACGAAAGTTCTAGGGAAGAATGACATATAGCTAGGAACTGCCGGAAGCGAAAGGCAAGAGGCAGATCCACTTATGACAGCTGCATTCTTTATGCAAATAAGGTATAATGAGCATTGCTTTGCAAACTTGAGTGGCTACTGTATGGAACACAGCATGCTTCATTATGTCTCATCAAAGAGCCTGAGACAGAGACACTGGTGAGGTGCGAATGCCACCATTCAATGCCCTGATTTCTCCTCCTATGATGTAAGACTTCTACCCTTTACTGATATTGCCTATTCTAGCTGGGGAGAAGGGGGAAGACTCTTGAGGTAGTGATGCTCACAGCACTACTGCTGTGCTACATGGAAAGGAAACATCCCAAGAATTACTGCAAATGAGAGACACAAGACAAGAGCGTTAGCTGGAGGGGCAACGTCTCCATAACCACACGCCTCCCACAGGTGACATCTGTAGAACTATTTACTGTCTTTGAATACAAGGAGCAATCCAGGAACTAGTTAGATCTCACTATCTCAGATTAAGAGCAAAGCCATTGAAATTAATAAAAGCCTCACTTACACTTATTCTTTAAAAAAAAAAAGTTCGAATTAATAGTTGACAAGATGTTGCCAAATATATCACCACACTGCCACATATTCTGTAATTAATAGATGCAATTTTTTGTAATTATTACATTAACAATCCACACATGGGTGGATCTTTCTAAGTGCCTGAGAAGTTTGCTCTTTTAAAAAGCATCAGAGTTAACAACTAAATGTCTGCCACCTTGGTAACTGAACAATCATAACTTTCCAAAGAAAGGAGCCTAAATTACTAAAATTTCATGTGTGTAGTTCCAATTAAAGGAATAGATGCAATTAAATGATAAAGGTCTGTTGGCTTGAATCCAGGGACCCCTCTCAAGCTCACAGTTTGAAGCTTGCTCCCCAACTGGTAGTGAAATTTTTGGGGAGGTTGTGAAACCCTTGAGAGGGAAGCCTAACTGATTGAAAGAGGTCACTGGAAGCTAGTCATAGGCGGTTAGACCTGCCCCTAGCTCCTAGTCTGCTTCTGCCTGCTGATTCACCATGATGAGAACAGCCTCTGCCACACACTTCTGTCACTCTGTCATCCCCACCATGCATGGTGGACCCAAACCATGAGCCAAAATAAAATGTTTAAATTGTTTCTGCCAGGTTGTATGGTCACAGGTGGAAAAAGCAATTGCTAGAAAGTCAACATACAAGTCTTTGAGGTACCTAAAATATAACAGATTTTCTTTTGAAAGTAGATTTGAACGAATTTCAAGAATATGAGTTCTCTGCATTAGTCTAAATTGAGTAGCACTTAAGTCCCAAATAAAATGTTATTGCTAGGGTGGAAGATAAATCCCTGTTGCCTAAGATACAATGCACTTCAGGACTAGTTTTTCATGCAAGCTTCCACACAAAGGGAGCCACTAACAGTCCTACTCAGCTATGAACCAAAACATAGCTGAACCATAACCATAGCGAAGATCATCCTTGCACAATGACCCTTAGGTGCAGTGGTGGCACACATACCATGGCAGTAACCAATGGCTCTCTAGTGAAATTGAAGACTCACTTAACAGGGGAAACTATTCTAGTACTGGAAACCTAGCAGACTACAACCTACAACTACCATTTTACTAAGCCAGCACAATCTGTTACTATATTCTAAATATTTATCTTTATACCCACAGATAAGAGTAGTCTTCACCCTCCATCAAGGAAACGTGTCTTTGCAACAGAGAGAGACCATTATAGAAAGCTACAACTAACCAAAATGCAGCATTGTGGAGTCCAACTCCATTCGCTATATCTACAAAACACTCCTGAACCTGAGGCTCTTGCAACAATGCAGGAGAGGGGCCAGAAAGGTTGTAAGAGCCACAGAGTCAGGAAGTTTGCAGTGAGACTGTATAATGTCAGAATCTACACCTATAAAGGCTCACCAACATGACAGCCGAAACAGGAGACAAACAAGAACAATAGACATGCTAACAGTAGTGGAGGAAAACCCATGAAGACCCAACCCTACACACGGAACTACAGGTGACTCAGGAATGTTAGGAATGGGAGACGTAATCTTTCCTAAGGAAGAGTGGACCAACTGGTTATCCAGTACCAAATGGTCAGCCTGGAATCATATACACACAAGTAACATACAGATGGCACAGGTTGTGTTTATATACATACATGCATACATACATACATACATGTAATAATGAAAGAAAGAGGCAATGAATCTGAAAGAAAGAAAGCAGGGATATATGGGAGAGTTTGGAAGGAGGAAGGGAGAAATTATGTAAGAATAGAACTAAAAGAAGAAAAATCTCTTTACATGTAGACTAAGACTTGGTTCCAATAAGTCAAAGAAATGAATGCATATTAGCCCAGATTACAAAAGAGAGAGAATTTTTAATTAATTTTTCAATTTTCTAATGAAACTCTTATAGCTAGTATCTAATTATGTAGCAATTATCCTATGTCATTATAGATAGAGGAACCAAGGGTGTGTTTTCTGGAATAATTAGGGGCTCACCTGGAGGTACTCATGCTAGGCAGCTAATAGGTAAAGGACACTGAACTAGATGTGGCCTTACTTGCAAGAGGAAAGACAGGAAGTCTGTGGCTCGTGGCAGCAAGCAGAATGATACATTCTGCAGGAGGTGAGGAGCCAAGATCTCCAGGACCCAGGAAGCGGCAGGCAGGGTTTCCTGAAGACATCCAGCTAACTGAGGCAGTGTGAAGGTCAGATAACACTGGTGCAAATGGGGGCTAAACAAAGTGTCCCCTGGATGTCAGAGGCTTGCCATTCATTACTCCAAAGGACAAGAAGCTCCTGTATGTCTTTCAGGAGGACATGGCGGGGTCAAAGATGTGTTTAGAAATGCCACTCCAGCAAGATGGATCAGAGTTTGGAAAAATCCAGTTCTGCATCGACAGGCCTCATTAAATAGCATAGCATCGTGTGTCTCCTTTACTGGGGATGCTTGATAGCTAGCATGTAGCAACCTACAGGCCATGGTATATGAATGGATCAGTGGTATATGGATGGATGGATGGATGGATGGATGGATGGACGGACGAACGGACGGACGGATGGATGGATGGATGGATGGACAGATACAGGAGAAAGGCAATGAGGTCTGATCTTGTAGAGTAACAATGAAAACAGGTTGGAACTCCACAGTGAAACTTAAACAGGACCCAAATGTAAGAATATTAATGGCCGAGAAATAATTCTAATTACAGACAGCTCATGTTCCTATTTCTCATCAAGTCAGAGCCATCTAGCAAGTCCTTGCTGGAGACTAACTCTGGAATCAAGTGCACACAGACAGAAACTGCTTTACATGCAGTGCCCCTCCCTTGCGTATTTTTCCAACACCTGACAGAGAAGAAAAATAAAACGGGAACCCACAAAGTCCCAAAGCTGGACACGGAGCAACCCTAACCTGGAATTCCAAAATCCAAAGTACTCCAAGATTCGAGACTTCCTCAAGGCCAATGTCTCACAAGTGGAAAATTCCCTAAGGAGTAATGGCCAAAATGTAGAGGCACTAAAATTACTGTAGACAGCTACATCCAGGTTTTGAATACAGGGTATATATTAAATGCAAATGAATTTGGCATTTAGACTGTGTGCTACCTTTAAGTGACGTTTTATTAAGCACATGCAAATATCCCAGAACCTGGGGTGGGAAATCCAAAACACTGAGTTCTATGTGTTTCTAAAAGGGAATACACGACTTCTAACTCCCTCTTGAACAGCACATTGAACTTGGGCTCTCCAGCACAGCACTGCTTATCACGTGTGGCCCTGGCTTTCTTGCGCGGATCTTACTGTCTTCCCATAAAGGCACTGGGTTGCTAGTGAAGAGGCTTCAACCTACAGGCCTCTTTGGCAAACTTTTGTCTGCATCTCTGTACTCACTGTAGAGTCTGTCTTCCCTACGCAATCACCCCAGGAACCTTGAACAGGAAGTAGGGAAAAGCCAACTTCAGACTATGCAAAAACCAGAGTCCTATATGAGACATTTCCCAAAGCCTAGCCCCCAGAGCAGCAACCGCATGGGCCACTTGACTGTTACTTCTCAAAAGACTTCCATGGTTAAATATGTATAGAAAATACCACTCTAGATGAAGCCAAACAACAGGCTCTAGCTTTTTGAAAGACATTTTGTTCCACCATCTTTAAGTCTACCGTACACCACAAACTTGATCACACGTATGTCTTTTTATTAAAATTCTCAAGACAGAATTTATGAGGAAGACTTTCCCTGGGGCAGCTGCTCCAACTGTCCTATGTTAGCGCCAAGGCTTAAGCTCTTTTCTGTGGGCCATTAATTAGCGGGAAGATTGTCCCTCTTTTGTGTAGAATTAGATCCTCCGTTGCTAAGAACCACTTCCTTTTATATTGTCACTGGGCACAAAGACAGTCATGTAATCAAGGCTAGGTATCTTTGCTTACAGAGTCCCATGGTATATTTGATATACCACGCAAATAGATGGCAGGCAATCCTTTCCCTGTAAAATACTGGGGGAAATGGCAAAAATCAACAGTAGAGCAAATTTGTGTATGTGTGTGTGTATGTCTGTGTGTCTGTGTCTGTGTGTGTGTGCATAATATATAACTATATAACTATATATATATATATATATATATATATATATATATTATACAAGTATATAATATAATCCCTGTACTTGATTAAAGCTCATTGAGTTGCTAATCCACAGATGTACATTGTTAGGCACAAGGAAATCCACTGGAAAAGTGTGTCCTTGCACCTTCAGTGCTGCTAGAAAAGTAATTCTAAGCCTGTCCTTCCTCAAAGGGCACTGTGTTTAAAAATCTAAGCTGGCAGCATGTAAGGCCCACAGGTTAAGCTGCTCGGTACAGGAGCTGGAGCAAAAACATAGTTAAAGGAACCAAGGCAAACTGGCTGGGACACCAGCTCACTTCCCTCACAAGTGCCTTCTAGACATCTTAGCAAGTCCTAGCCAAGGCTGCACACACCACTCCCCATAACCAGCCCACTTCCCCACGCTTGCTACCTCAGTGCCTGGCCCCACCATCCACCCATAATCCAGTGACACAAGTCTGGCCTCCTTCATGCCTTTCACCCTCCCACATTCTTTTCAAAATGCATCTATCCATCCAGTTCATTAAATCTCAGCCTGGTCTGCTTATATGAAAGCCACCACCCTAAGTGTCCTAACTACACGGAGCTTATTGCTTTCCACCCAAGTCTAGCCCACCATTATCTCTTGCTTAATGTTAGACTTCCTAACTCCCTCCTGTCCTGTTCATTCCACTTTACGTGCAAGAAATTCTAAACAAAAATATGATCACTGCTCTCGCCTGCATAAAACTCTTTAGGGCTTTCGTCTGCTTCCCCAAGAAAGTGGACATCCTTGGCCCAATCTCTTTGGTTTCCATGACCAGGCCAGCTCTAGGCCTGTCTACTCTCTAGGATTTGGCTTCTTGGCTCCCTTGAAGCTCTGAGACATCACACGTCTTCCCTCCTTGCCTACCAAAGCCCTGACTAGGGCGAGCTTTTCTAGCAAAGGTTTTCTCATCTTGTCCTTTGTTAGCACAGGCTTCATTGTCTTTAAATCTGGAAGGATCCCACAGTGGTCTGAATCTTATACCCCTCAGACATAACTGAATTTGATTTTGTTTGCCATAAGTCAGGTAAGATAGGAAACATGTCTGTTCTGTTCATTAGAATCAAATGTCTGTTGTGGGGCCTCATCATAAGAAGGAAAAGCAAAACCTTTGCTGGGCACACCTTGAGTTGGTAACACTGAGAGTGGTATGCAAGAAGCCAAGGATTCCATTTTTGGTAATTGCACCGAACAAGGTTGCCTTACAGGGAAATGGCAAGGAAAAACTCCAGAACAGAATGGGGTCATTATTTCCATTCCTCTTGGCCAAGCCCACAAAGTAAGTCTTCTCCACTGTACAGGAACTTAGAGAAGTCAGCACTAGAAATGCCCCTAGGAGAACAAGAAATTCCAGAAACACACACACACCTCTAGCAAGCAAGGAAGGGATTTCCTTTGATTTCCTGTTAGAATCTTAACTCCCTGGTGATCTGGAGCAGGGTATCCTCAGAATATTATTATCTCGGCTAGGTCAAAAACACAAACAACAGCCCAAGACTGCCTTAGGAATCACAGAGGATCCACAGTCTGGTGGAATTTCCCCTTCAGAAGGGAGTCCCGAGCCATCAGTGCAGCCAGTGACTGGGAGAGGTCCTTGTGTCTATTTAAGAAATATAGGTAAAAGCCATTCTTCCTTCCTCTCTTTTTTCTTAGAAATCCCCAACTTAATTTCTTTGCTGTTATTCTATCTCTTCACCATAAAAGGACTAAGAAACTCTTTGGATGACGGGACAATTTTGTAAATGAACCTTTCTGAGTACAATATTTGAACTACCGACATTGATTTTTTTTTATTTCTTTATTATATATTAAACATTAATAGGGAAAGATAACTATTCTTCAGATTACAACTAGTTGAATTCTCTTCCATTATCTTCTGGTCCCTCTCTATGGACTTGTGTGTGTGGGTGTGTCTGTATGTGTGTGTATATCTATGTATGTGTGAGCATATGTATGTATGTGTGTGTATCTGTATGCTGTGTGTGTGAGTCTATGTATGTACATGTTTCATGTTTGTGTCTCTGAATGTCTGTATGTCTCTCTCTCTCTCTCTCTCTCTCTCTNTNTGTGTGTGTGTGTGTGTGTGTGTGTGTGTGTGTGTGTGTGTGTGTGTGTTTTACTGGGCATGTGATTCCAGCAAATGAGTATCAAGGACAAATATGTGAGGGGGGCAACAGAAGTTTATGATATTGAATTGGCCACGCCAAGGGAGACTGGTGTGTAACCACACTGGTTATTCTTTGGGGGTTTATTAAATACACTCCATAGCTATCCACCCAAAGACAAAAGGAGGAAGCTACATCCATCAGTTGTTACCCCCACCCCTTAATCTAGTGCATTAAGCCTCCTATACTTTCAGTGTTTGTGTGTGAGTGGCAGTCTACAGTCCCCATGGGACCTCACAATAGGGAACCAGAGATGCATACCACATACATAAGGCAAGAGCTTCTTGACCACACATACCCATGTTACCCACACTCTGATTCTTTAGACTTGACCATGATTCATCTGCACGTAACTAGATGGTAATGTCTCGATAATAAAGAATGACGAAGGCTTGACTATGGCTTCGTTGGTAGAGTGCTTGCCTAATATGGATGAAGTTTGATCACCGGCACCACATAAAACTCGGTGTGACGGTACACAACTGTTAATTCCAGCACAGGGGAGGCAGAATCAGGAGGATCCAAAGGTAAGTTATCCTTGTTTACATATGGAGCATGAGGCCAGTTTGAGCTAGAAACTTTCTCCATTCCCATCCCCCAAAAATCTACTTGTTTTAGGGCAGCTATAAACCAATCAGACACAGGATAAAAACGTGAAAATTATAGTCTAAGGGCCAGTATCTTAAGCTAACTTCCAAGTCATACATTCTTTTCAAAACATATCTATCCATTCAATTCATTAAATCTTAGCCTAGTCTACTTACATGAAAGGCACCACTCTAAGTGTCTTGCCCACATGGCACTTATTGCTATGTGGTATAACAAAGCCCTGGCTGTCTTGGAACTCACTCTGTAGACCCGGCTGGCCTTGAACTCACAAAGATCTGCCTGCCTCTGCCTCCCGCGTTCTGAGATTAAAGGCAAGTACGGATAGGACCACCCAATGAATAAATGTCATACACACAAGAAATTCAAGCTAAGCATTGTCAGTAAACGCATTTCTTGTTTTCCATTATGATGTTAATGTTACAATGAAAACTCTTCATAAATATCCATGTTTGTTTTGAGTACCTGTCTAACATGCAATTATCAGATAATGAGATGTATATGCATTTTCAGCATTACCAGATATTTCCAATCATCTTTCAAGAGAAGCTTTATTAATTTATACTCTTTGGTTGTGCACAAGAATCCAAGCTGCTCTGTGTCCTTACTGTCACTTGGGGCAACATCAGCCACTTCCATTAGCAGTTCTAACGTCTATAGACTTTGTCCCATTATCATTATTTAAGAGTTATTTATCTTATGCATATCAGTGTTTTGTTTACAAGTGTGTCTGTGCACCACATGTGTGACTGCTGCCTGCAGAGGTCAGAAGAGGCATTGCAGCCTCTGGAACTGGAGCTATGGATGGTTGTGGGTGCTGAGAATGGAACCTGGGTCCTCTACAAGAACAAATGCTCTTGACCACCAAGCATGCACCCCACCCCACCTCATTATAATTTCAAATCTTACATCCCTAATGAATAGTGAGAGGGAGCCATTTTAAATATTATAGGTTCTTTGGATATTTCCTTGGTAAACTATTTGCTTATAGTTTTTGCTCATTTTTTCTATTGAGTATTTTTATATTTTATGTATGTCTTCTCTACATTTAAAAAATAGATCCTTTGTTGGGACATGAATGAAAACATTATCTCCTACGCATTGATTAGGTTTTTCATTCTTTTAAAGATAACTTTAAGAATATATATTAGTGCATGCCTTTAATCCCAGCATGTGGTGGGGGCAGGGGTGGGAAGGTCTTGATGAGTTTGAGGCTAGTCTGCTTATCAGGCTATCCAAGGTTCGGCATTAAGACCGTATTTTAAATTTTTTTTATATATTTTATTTTAATACATAGTATATTTAATATTAAAGTATTTAAAATATATTTTAATATATAAATAAAAGTTTTAATGATATTTATTTATTTATTTATTGCATTAAAAAACATAGAGTTAAGGTCATTACTTAGCCCAGGCTAAATTGGATTCACAATCCTTACAAAACTGGGCATGGTAGCATATCTCTCTAACTCCCGCATTTGGAATGTTTAGACAATGGCTGTAAGTTCGAGGCCAATATGGAGCATATAAGCAAATTTCAGGCTAGCCAAGGCTATATGGTGAGTCTTGGTTAGTCTCAAAGGACAAAAACATATTTTATGTCTTTTGTAAGTTACATTTATTTAGCGTGTCACGGGCGTGTGTGTGTGTGTGTGTGTGTGTGTGTGTGTGTGAGTGTGTGTGTGTGTCTGTGTATGTGTGCACCAGGCCTTACATGTGAAGGTCAGAGGACAATGTGAATCATTTCTCTTCTACCACACACGTAGACTCTCATCACTAAACTCAGATCCCCAGTCTTAGTGGCAGGAGCCTTCACCAGGTAAGCCACATTGTCAGGCGAAGGGTATCTTTTAATCAACAGAAAATTTCATGTATTTGTTTTGTTTAGGTTTTTTTTGTTTTTTGTTTTTGTTTTTGTTTTGTTTTTTTTGAGGCAGGGTTTCTCTGTGTAGCCCTGGTTGTCCTGGAACTCACTCTGTAGACAGACTGGCCTCGAATTCAGAAATTTGCCTGCCTCTGCCTCCCAAGTGCTGGGATTAAAGGCGTGTGCCACCACGACCAGCAGAAAATTTCATTTTAATCATCTGTCAAAGCAGTCTCTTTTTATTATAAGTGTTTTAAGTGCACAACTTAAGAAATTGTGGCCTACTTGAGACCATGCATAATCTTGAGACAAAGGTTTTAGTTTCTACTGAGGGACCCTAATCCCACGACAGGAACGCCACCTCCATGATCTCAATCCACCACCCTGCTTCTCTCCTAAAAGACTCATTTCCAAATGCTACTATGGCTTTCATAGTTCCACAAAATTTTGTGCTGGAATTTTATTACAACTAAATTAATAATATGGATCAATTTAGGAAGAATATGTCCTTTTATAATATTAGTCTCTAATCTATAAACATAATATAATTCTCAATTATTTATGTCTTCTTTAATTTTCTTAACAATACAATTTCTGAAGTAGTCTTAGATATATTTTGCTAGTTTTTTTCTTTAAGTATTTGATGCTGGATTATATGGTATTTATGTGAGCTTTAAAAACCTGTTTTGTGGTTAATATATACAGATCTTGATAAAGCTTCTCACTGATTATAATTCTTACTTGTTGATTAAAGTTGTTGGTCCTTACAAAATAACATTTCAAAGTTTTTATTTCTTTTTACAAGATTTTGGTGAATTCTAGTATTTTTATGTTTTGTTGCATATGATGGTAGTGGCCACAGACAGAGGTCACCTTCCTCTTGGTCTCTGGGGGAGCTCTCAGGATTCCTCCCGAATAGTTGTAGCAGATGCTTTGTGGATTCTCATCATCTTAAAGAAGCTCTGTTCTGTTTGTCCTTTGCCACAGAATTTTATTGTGATATGTTTTATCTAATTATTTTTCTGTATCTATTAAGATTTATAAGGTTTTGAATTGTTTTCCTTTTTTTTTTTTTTTTTAGGTTTTTCGAGACAGGGTTTCTCTGTGTAGCCCTGGCTGTCCTGGAACTTACTTTGTAGACCAGGCTGGCCTCGAACTTAGAAATCCACCTGCCTCTGCCTCCCGAGTGCTGGGATTAAAGGCGTGCGCCACCACGCCCGGCTGAATTGTTTTCTTAATATAAACATATTGACTAAGTTTTACAAACTATATCAATTTTATCAGTTTTGTGTTCCGGGGGGATAGGGTGAGGGTGGAAATTAGTCACAATTAATTATTCTTTCATTTATATCCCTGGCTTTGGTTTACTATAATTTTGTTTAGTATTTTTACATTGTAAAACAGAAGTTGTTAATTTCAATGTCACCTAATTACTTTAAAATACCTCTTTCTTCTTTAACACCTTTGCTATGTAGTGTGATCAAAGTCATGCTAAGATCATAGGATAAGCAAGAGCTGCCTTCTTTTCCTACTCTCTGGAAGGGTGTCTTCCTTTCTTAAATATTTCATGGCATCCACCACTGGTGCCATCTGTGTCTAGACTAATCTTTGGAGAAAAGATTTACTTGTTTGATTGTTAGTAGACATAGGACTATTTAGTTTTTCTATCTTCTTGCACATGGCTGTAAAGTTACATTAAATGCACTGAGATTTCTCTTCTGAAGTCTTAGGAATTACTTCCAGTGGCCACTCATCATGTGTCACATCAAAACACTGATGTCTTATAACAGAATGGAAATCTTTTAACATACACGCTTTGTATTTTACTAGAAGATCTATTATTCCAACTCACTGTTGTTCAGAGTAACAATTAACAATCATGAAAAACTGCACCAAACAGAAAAGAGTTGTTCCCATACAATTGAAGTACAGTATGAACGTGTGTGTATAAAGGTCATAATGATACTCATTATTATATATAATTAATCTAATATTTTGTAAAAGTTGTTCTAAATGTAATTAATGGAATGAAGAAGCAGCCTACTGAATGAGGGACGAACACTTCCTAGCTGTTCTGACAGGAATAATATCTAGATTATACAAAGAACTCAAACTAAGCAAGAAATCAAACAATCCTATCAATAAAAAGGCTAATGAAATGAACAGACAGTTCTCAAAAGATCAATTACAAATGGCCTATAAACATATGAGAACCTCACTAAAACCAGAGAAATACTATATCACCAGATCAGAACTATATCAAGCCTTTAGATCACTTCAGACATATGGCAGTCACTAAGGATAGAGTGTGGGGTCGGGCATGCAGCACACTTGGGAGAGTACTTAATAGTTCAGACAAAGCCCTGAGGTCGATCCCTAGCTCTGCACAGACCTAGGGTTGATGGTGCACACCTATAATCCCAGCACTCAGGTGGCGTTAACAAGGGGCAGCGAAAGTTGGAGGTCAGCGACCGCTACACAGCAAAGTTTGAGACCATTCCGGCATTCATGGGACCCTACAGGTGGAGGGGGAAACGGGGGAGGAGAGACCATGTGAGCAGACAAATGCTGACCAGGATGTAGACAGAATGCAATCCTTATACTGCTGGGAGAACGGAAATCAGCTCAGGCACTATGAAAACTAATATGTAATTTTTGCAAAAGCTAAACATAGATCTGCTGTATGGCACAGATATCCTACCTCTGGGTATTGATCCAACGGATTCCGGTTCAGCATGTCACAGAGATACTGGCATATCAATATTTATTCCAGCACTACATTATAGAACCAACCCAGGTGTCCAACAGCAGAGGAATGGATAAAGAAAAATGTAACGTATATACACTGTAGAATTTTTTCAGCCACAAAGAAAAAAAGTGTGGTTAACTGAGAACAAATGTTGGCAAAGATATGGGGAAAAGGAAACACTTATCCACTGCTAGCAAGACTGCGAACTGGTCCAGCCACTCTGGAACTCAGTGAGAAGAAGTCTCATAATGATAAAAATAAATCTATCACATTCCCCAGCTATACCGCTCCTTGGCATCTGCCCAGAGGACCTGCCATCCTACACCGCAGACGCTTGCTCAGCCATGTCCACTGCTGCTCTACTCACAATGGATAGGAAACAGAATCAACCTAAACGTCCTTCAACTGATGAATGGATGGTGAAAGCGTGGTGCATTTACACTACGGAATTCTATTCAGCTGCGAAGGAGAATGAGATCGTGTAATTTGTAGGAAAATGGGTGGAACTAAATAAGGTCATATTGAGAGAGGTAACCTAGACCCAGAAAGACAAATGCCACACATATTCCCTCTCATCCTAGCTCCAATCCTTCAGATGTGAGTAACCACAGAAACCAAAAGAGTAATGGGGGAGCCGGGGGAGGGGATAAGCAACTCCAAAGAGGCGAAGAGCAGCATACAGGTGATATGAACTGGGAAGGAGAAAGTGGGAGGGACTTTAATTGGGGAGCAGGAGTGGGGAAGAAAGATAAGTAACATTAAAGATGCTTGAAGAAGGCATAGAGAATATTTGATACTTACAAAAAATTACATGGTGTTTGTGAGCGCACACACACACACACACACACACAGAGGGGAGGAGACAGAGACAGGGTGCTTAACCACTGTGGGAAAAATGCTCCCACCAAGAGCCATAGGTTGTATAACCAAAACCCTGTTACCAGATATGAAAAACCTCCTTTGAATTGTTGGTGAAGGGAGTCTCCGAACAATAAAGACTATTGCTATTGCCTTTGGTTGCTTCCCAGATGTTGATGCTAAGACCATATTGCTGAAGACACCATGCACTTCAGACACAGGACAGCGAAGCTGTGTCTCCCAAAAGCCTCCTCCCCGAGGGCTAGCTCCCATCGTACTGGGAAGTCCTGTGCAGGCTCCCAAACAAGGAAAGCTATCAGTAGATCTACCCAATCATGATGCCCATGACCCACCCACAGGAGTGACCAGCATGATATCTAGAGATCCTAAAGGTGCAAGAGTGTCATTTCTGGTTTGGGCAGTGGCTAACAGCTGTCTATTTGGACTTAAGGCCAATTTAATAGGAGGGAAATTGAGCCCAGTCCTATAAACCTGGCTAAGTACCCATGGCTAGTGAGGTCGTGGACCCTAGAAGATAACCTACTCTTGACACTTACCAAAACTAGTATCAATCCTAACCACGTTCTACCTGTTTATCCGTACAGCCACAGGCAAACCTAGCTCTCACCCCTCCTCATGAAGCAAATGGACATGATTGCAGAAATCCACAACTGGTCACAATGCAGAGAACAGCTGACTGGGTTACCCCGACCCCAGCTGATCCACTTACAACACAACCCCTGCACTAAGGCTTCAGGAACATGGAAGGAGATGGAGCAAAAAGATCATAAAAGCCAGAGGATGGGGAAGTCTGCTGCAAGGTTGTGTTTTCCAGATGTGATAAGGAAGCAGTAGTACCTTTGAATGCGCGACAACAAGACCTGAACAAATCCAACCCCAGTTGCCATTGAAACACGGATGGGGGAGACCTCTTAGGGCCTGACCCCTAGACAAAGAGCTACAATTAATGACCACTGAGAGAGGAAGAATTAGTCTCCCCCAGGGATGAGCTCCCTAACTGGCTATCCAATATCAACTGGTGGACTCTTAAAATAGATACAGACAAGCAAAAATAGATAGATTCAATGGGTTGCATTTCAATTTATTTGTGTGTGAGTGTATTTGTGTCTTTGTGTGTGTATTTATGTAACAATAATAATGAAAAAGAAATTGAACTTCAGAGGAAGGGGGACCATAGGAAGAAAGGAGAAAATAATGCAACAATTTAATTAAAGTAAAATTATTATAAAGTAAAATTGTAAAAAACAAAAATGTAGATAATATTGGTTGAAAGAAAATGGATACAACTGGAGATAATCATACGGATTGAACTATAGAACTAGTCTCAGAACAACAGATATCTTCTATTTCTCTCATTTTTGGTCCCTAGGTTTTATACTGATACATAGATGACAGGAATATAGAATAAAACTAAGGAACAAAGGGGGACTGAGTGGGAGGAGGGAAGATGAGAGAGGGAGGACTGTCTAAAGTGCAATATATTCTTGTATAGAAATGCCCTTATGTAACAGTTCCACATACAGTGAATAAACAGAATAAAGGAGAATAAGATGGCTCAGAGGGAAAGGCACTTGCCACCAAACCAGACAACCCGAGCTAAATCCTCAGGACCCACATGATGTGATGGAAGGAGAGAACCAGCCAGTGCATACTCACTGTGATGGCCACGGGTGTAACACCCAGATACACAAGCATACAAAATGCATTTTTTAAAAAAATCACATTCTTCCAAGAGGTACAAATCTCTCACAGGCTTTTGGCTGCTGTCACTCCATACATAGATAAGTTTAATTTAACCTTAATCAGTCAATTAACAAGTACATGTGATGGCATATTTAAATATTCTCCCTCCAGGAATAAAACCAGGTTAGCAGCTATATAAACCACAAAATTGGGACTTTATAGTTATTTTAGTGTTTGTTGTGTGTACGCATGTGCACGTGTGTGTGTGTGTGTGTGTGTGTGTGTGTGTGTGTTTGTATGGGTGTGTGTGCGCGAGTGCATGCATGTGCATGTGGGTATGTGTGTGTGTGTATGGGTGTATATGGGTGTGCATGTGTGTGTATGTGTGTGTGTTTGTATGGGTTTGAATGGGTGTGTGTATGTGTGTGTGTATGTGTACACAAGTATAGGTACCACACTGAGAGTGTAGAGTTCACAGGACAACTTTTTGAAGATAGTTTTCTCTTTCTGCCTTTCTGTGGTTCTGGAGTCTGACTGAGATGGTGAGATTTTATGAATATAGGGAATTTTAGTCATTTGGTGACTGATCACGTGACTGTGCGACAAGGGAATTTGATCAGGGAGACTGAGTGACCTATCTAGTATTATGTAGGCAATAAACGGCAGAGCTGGTGTCAACAACTCACGTCCCCTGACAGTCTGCCTATGATTGATGCTGCCCTGCAGACTACCCATCCCTCCCGGAAGTGAGGAACGTCACACCAGAAGCTACCTCACACCTCTTCCCAAGAACTCTGGGTTGCACCAAGAGCTGGGCGTGTCAACTCACACTCGCATTCCCAGGACTGTGAGACTGAAGCAGGAGAATTACTCTGAGTAGTAATTCAGGCAGAACTACACAGTGAGTTGGGCCAGGCTGGGCTACCAAGTGAGACCCTGTCTCAAACTGAACAACATAAAAGACACAGGAGATAAATCAGGACCTGTGTCATAGATGCTAAGACTTTCAGGGTTCATGTGGTACTGGCTGTCTTTCCAGCCATGTTGAAACACAAACAACTCTGCCTTAGCCTCATTTCAGAACGACTGTACAATGGTGCAGGCCTTCACAATCTGCTCCGAGGCCCTCTGCTCTTCTGTACTAAGGACTTTCAGAGCATTTTCACTCCTACCAGGTACACTACAACCTCAGGAAAATGACACCATGCATTCAAAAGTCAAGTGGAATAATATTGGGTTTGTTTGTTTGTTTGTTTTATTTTTGGTTTTGTTTGTTTTTGTTTTTTGTTGATGTTGGTTTTGGCTCATCTGGCATGGTTTCTATGTTTGTTTTAAAGACAGGATCTTATGTAGCCTAGGCTGGCCTTAAACTCACTATGTAGCTGAGGCTGGACTTGAACTCCTGATTCTTACCTCCACCTCCCAGGTGCTGGGATTACAGGCATGCGCTGCAACACTTGGCCTTGGTGGCATGGTTTCATTATATGCCAGGGTAATCTAAATTCCTGGTTACCAGGGACTGTAGTGTAGGTAGCATCCATATTGTCTGCTACAACGTAAACAGCATTCTGGAAATAGTAATGGGTAGTGACTGACTGTCACCTTGACAGAATCTAAAATCACCCAGGAATCGGGTTTTCACCTGTGAGGAGTTATTAGACTAAGTCACCTGAAGTGGAAGATGCACTCTGACTGAGCAGTAACATTTCCTGGGCTAAGGCTGCACAAGAAAGCTGTGTAAGCAATGGCCACTCTCTGCTTCCTGACTGGCTGGGATGGCCCCACCATGCTGGGCTGTACTGTGGGCTAAAATAGCTCTCTTAAGCTTCCTTGTCTGATATTTGGTCACAGCAACAAGATAAGTAGCTAATACCAACTGGCAGACTGACATAGTGTTTGGATACGTCCGTGGGTTTGAGCATAAGAAACGTAATCCTTAGGTTCAAATATCAACTGCGCCAGCATTACCCACGTGACCTCCGCCAAGTCGCTGTGTCTCGTTTTCCTGATTTGTAAAACAATTTTAATAGCAGTGCCTTTATAGTCACTGGAGAAAAGTCAGTGACATCATCTGTTATCGCGGCCTATAATAGCTGTTCAAAAATATTAACTGTGACAAGATGATGTTGTGTGATTTGCTGCTGCTCTTCAGTCCCTGCCACTCACGGGGATTCCTCCTGGCCCATCCTAAGTTACTTGAACATCCAAGATTTCAGTTAACACTCTCTCTCTCTCTCTCTCTCTCTCTCTCTCTCTCTCTCTCTCTCGATAAATATATCCAGTACATAAATAGTAAGTCATCCAAATCCCATTAAGTCTAGGTAATTTTATTTAATAATCATATTTCGAGTTGGACAAATAAATAAATGTCAATGCAATTTTTACTAAATCCTGTTTTCTTAATGGTTATTTGGAATACACCACTCACATGCAGGCCCCAAGACTATTGAATAACAGATAGAATAAATAATGACCATAATGCAAACCACATTCTGATTCCCACTTTTCTGGATAAAATAAGTCCATGTAAGAACTGTAAGAGCCAGAAAGTAGCATGCTTATTAACTGTGGGTTCCTCAGCTATATACATAGAGCTTAGCGATCACATCCCGGGGTTTCACATTCTCAGCTAAGCTAACCGTTCCTTGGAGCCCAGTTCTTAAAACCACTCAGGAATTTCAAGATTTGCCCTAAAAAAAAAAAAAATCTCACATTTCCATGACTTTGCCTGAGCACAAATTGAGAAAGCTCCCTGAGTGGGAACCACCCTGGGGGACAGGAAATGGTCACTGTTTTCAGAGAAAGGCAAGATGTGCCTGAGTACAGGAAATCAAGCTGGGTTGGGGAGATTGATCCCAACTTCCTCCACACAACCCTGTGTGTGCTGTGTAGACAGATCCACACTTCACCTCCCCCTTGGGAGTGTGGTGGGAAATAAGAATCAGGGCAGTTGTCGTCTGAGGTAAAAGGCATGCTATTCAAAAGGGCCACATAAATGCATCAGAGAAGTGTATCTCTCTTTCACATTTCATTCCATTTTAAAGCATTTGGGGGTTTACAGGAATTCTAGATTCAAACTAGGGAACTTGGGAGCCTCTGGGGAGCCCTGTCAAGACTCCCTCAGGCGTGGAGTTTCCTAACGCAGTAAGACTTTCGATACCAAAATCTGCTGGTGAACAAAGTACTCACACCACTGGTTGCATTGATTTTTTTTTTTTTTAATTCTTGTGAGTAAAATATTATCATGAAGCAAGGCCCAGACAAAAAGGGGCCCTAGATGTGGTCCCAACTGAACCACCTACCTCCGAATAAGGCCAACCGACAGACCTAAGCCTGCTCAGCAATTCCAAAAGACTAATGTCTGGCCAGCGGCTTAGACTTGTGTGTGTGTGTGTGTGTGTGTGTGTGTGTGTGTGTGTGTGTGTCTGTCTGTCTGTGTGTGTGTGAGAGAGAGAGAGAGAGAGAGAGAGAGAGAGAGAGAGAGAGTTATAAGGTCTTACTTAGCAAACGGTTTTTATTCAAAAATACATCCCCAGCACCTTGCTTCCATTCTTAAACTGGGGAGGGGGATGGAAGGTTGGGGGGACGCAGTGGAGAAATGCTGTATAATCTTCCTGCTTGGTTGCCAGAGCCTTTCCTGAACGTTAATTCTCTCCGAATGAAATCTCAAAGGATTGTGCCTGTGCTAAAGTTTCTAGTATGAGAACTGCGCAAGGTGATAATGCAATTAACCTGAGTAATACTTCAAACGTCTTGCTAATATATACATCATGTATATGTATACGCATGTGTGTATGTGCATATGTATATGTATATGAAGTATATGTATGTTATGTATGTGTATGTGTATTGCCAGTTTAGATTGTGTTCATGATGTGATTTCAAAAATTAGCCTCAGAGGTTTGTGAATTTGCTCAAATTAAAAGGATAAAGATGATTTAAAGATAAATTAAAAGGATAAAGAAGAACCGGCTGGTTCTTCTTAATATTTTCTAATATAGTTTATCAGCATTCTGAACGGCTACTCTGCAGCCTTTCTCTGTTCACTTCCTAGACTCTGCAGCAAAAGTCTGTGGTTATTATTTAAGGATCACGGTGATTCCCTTCACGGCATGGGGGAATAAAGAAAAGCAAGAGCAGGGCTATTATCCTGTGTTTATAACAAGTCTGTTGCCATAGTAACGCCTGTGATGTCACAAATGTTACACCCAGGGCCAGAAGCTGTCTCTGAGGGGGAGGGGCAGCTTGGCCTTGGAAAAACGGACACAAGTATGTGAGGCCAAAGCAGGGTCAACAGCGAGGTAATCATGGAAACACAGGGAGCTCCCTTCACCAGAGAAAGGAAGGGGGTGGAGTAGGGCCAGAAAAGCAACTCCCTGGGCCCACAAGTGAGCTCACCCACGCTTCTTGTACGCAGCTGTGCAAAGGGAGTGGAAATCCAAGCGAATGTGGTACCTCTGTGTTCCCAGTCAGGAGCATTCCACTGGGCTCACTGGCTGCCAAGATGTGAATGGGATCCAGGGTCTGCCCTAGCTCACGAAACTGACGGGAACCAGCGCCTGCCCAGACAGAGCCTCTAAGGCCCCCAAGAGATGCAAGATACATGGCAGCCCCACCCCCACCCCACCCCCCCACCCCCGAGAACCTAGCTGGGACATTCCCACCAAAACTCATCAGATTCAGAGAGCCACAGATTCTCAAGGATAGGGAGGTAATCAAGTCTTCCCCAAAGGCAGGGACTTTTAGAATGAACTTGCAGGGAAAAGTTGTATCTCCTGGCGTTGGGGAATCTGGAAATAACAGCAAGTTAATAAGCACTACTATCCTGATACAGCTTGGAATGAGATGGCCATTTTATATGAAAAGGGATGTGGGATGCAGAATCAGAACCCTGAGGACCTAGAAGACACACGATCCAAGGAGGCTACTTAACCTGCTTGAACATCATATATTTAATGACACCCAACATGCTATTTCTCAAGGTTACCCTAAAACTTAATTAAATAAAAGAGCATGGTTGAAGAGCAACGAGACAGCTCCGCAGGTGAGGCATTTGCTGCAGAAGGATGGCAACCTGGGTCTGAGCCCCAGGATCCACACGGGGGAAGGAGAAAATCAGCTTCTCAAAGATATCCTCCTAGCCATTATCACTGCACATGCGCNCTCTCTCTCTCTCTCTCTCTCTCTCTCTCNCTCTCNCACACACACACACACACACACACACACANACACACACACACACAAACACACACACCACACACACACACCATACACACATATACACACATACACATACATATGTACACACCATACACATACCATACACACATACACACCACACACACATACACATACCATACACATATAAACAACACACACACGTACGCACACACCCCACATACACATATACACACACCACACACATACACAAATACACCACACACACATATTTACATACCACATACACATACCACAATCACATACATATATACATACACACCCCACACATATATATACACACATCACATATACATACACACAGCACACACACGCACATACCATATACACATATATAGACAACACACACACATATACACATATCACACATATACACATACCACCCACATATACATACCACATACATATACCATACACACATACTTACACATACACCCCACACATATATACACACACCACACATGCATACATACATACACACTGCACACACATGAACATACCATACACACATACATACACACCACACACATACACCACACACATATACATACATACACACCACACACATGTACGTACACACACATATCACACACAGACACCATACATATACATACATACACCACACACACACCACAAGCGCACACACTGACAATGAACATGGTAACGCACTCCTTTAATCCCAGCCCTTGTAAGTAGAGGCAGGTGGATCTCTGTGAGTTTCAGGCCATCCTGAGGCCAACTAGAGCTACACAATGAAAGCCAGTTTCATAACAAAACAAAGCCACAATAGTTAATAGCATACATATGTTTTAAGAAAAGAATTTGAATGAATTTCACAAACTAAAAAGGATTCAGGGCGGTCAATTTAAACATCATAATACCAAGGTATCACATTTTAACACAGTCAGCTTGCAATAAGCAGGAATTTGAATGCTAATGAACATGGGAAATTCAAAATATACATATAATTCTTGGTATCTCTATCCTAAGAGGTGAACATCTGCCTAATACAATCAACTCTACATCATCTAGGGCTGATTAGTAGAGTGTTAGTGGTTTCTTAATCCTAGCACTCAGGAGGCGCAGAGGCAGAGGCAGAGGCAGAGGCAGAGGCACAGAGAGGCAGAGGCACAGAGAGGCAGAGGCGCAGAGAGGCAGAGGCGCAGAGAGGCAGAGAGGCAGAGAGGCAGAGAGGCAGAGAGGCAGAGAGGCAGAGAGGCAGAGAGGCAGAGAGGCAGAGAGGCAGAGAG
>NC_034598.1:9377348-9388118 GCF_900095145.1 Mus pahari
CAGAGAGAGGCAGAGGGAGGCAGAGGGAGGCAGAGGGAGGCAGAGAGAGGCAGAGAGAGGCAGAGGGAGGCAGAGGGAGGCAAAGGGAGGCAGAGAGAGGCAGAGAGAGGCAGAAAGGCAGAGGCAGGGAAGAGGTCTATGAACTTGAGTCCAGTCTGGTCTATGGTCTATGTAGTAACTTCTAGGGCTACATCCAGAGCCTATCAAAGTCATAATAATAATAATAATAATAATAATAATAATAATAATAATAGTAATAGTAATAATAGTAATATTAATAATTTTAAAACCACAGCTTCTATGGGGCTGGAGGTGTGGCTCAGAAGTTTAGAGCACTCATACCTGCTCTTCCAGAGGACCCAAGTTCAATTCTCAACATCACATCAAGGGGTACAAAACTGCCTGTAACCCTAACCCAGATCCGACACCCTCGATCCGACACCCTCTTCTGGATTCCTTGTCTGCACACACATTCCTCTACACAGGCACGCACGTAAATAAAAACTAAAAAGATTTAATATCCTCATCTTAGGGAAGGTGTTGGGGACATGCTTCAGTGGCCCAGGTGTCTGACGTACAAGGATGAGGGAGGACCTGAGTCTAGGTAGATCCTCAGCATAAAAGCTAGGCATACTGGCTGGTACCTGTAACCTCAGAGCTGGGCATGTGGAAGAGGAGAAAAGATGGCTGGATCCCCAGAGCTCACTGGTCCAGCCAGTCTAGCCAATCAGTGATTACCAGGCTCAGTGAGAGACCACTGTCTCGAAAAGAAAAAGAAAAAAAGATGTAACGCAATTGAAGAAGAAACCTGTGGCCTTCCCCTGCACATGAACATACACAGGTATACATACACACATGGGAACGTCGCATACCCACACATATACACTCATGTGCATACACACAGAGAAGCACGCATGAACACGAGTATGTGTGCAAACATGCACATGCACCACACATGCACTCACTGGTGCACATACACACAGAGAAACATACACACAAATATACACATACATACACTCATGCGCATACACACAGAAACACACATGCACACGAGTGTGTGTGTACAAACACACACATGCACCACACCAAAATTTAAAGAAAACAATCCACTCAACAAATACTAGAGTAGATCACATTGTAAGCACAGGAACCCACTGCTCCCCCTGCCTTGTCACCACCTCCAGTACCTGTGCAGGATACCAGCCACAGCCACATCCAGACTCTGAAACCCTGCTCACCTGACTGCTGCCGTAACAATTGAGCTTATCCCACCTAGGATGGTATTCATTAAACTGTGGTCCCTGGACAAAGCCCCACCCTGCACACACATTTTAATTTTCATTGTTTGGTAAATATGATATTATTGGGACACAGCCACACTGATTGATGCATGCACCAACTAAGGATGTGTTCCTGCTACAGCAGTGACCTGCTAGGCCCCTGAGAGACACTGCGGCCCAGGACGTCTAGAGCACCACCCATCTCTTCACAGGAAAGGGTTACTAACCCAGCCCTAGTTATGGAATCAGGGCCGTCTCTCTGCCTGGGGAGACCTCGAAGGCAGAGAAGGTTCTTGGATCTCATCACATGGAGACAGACAGGGCCAAGGGTTAGAGCACACACAGAAAAGTAAAGATGTCCTTCTCTACTCTGTTTTCCACAGATGAGTGCCTTCGAGTCCCACAGCAGACAACACAAAACCACTGGTGCTTGGTTACTCTGGCTTCTAATTCCTCAGCGTTCCTCCGGCCCAGACTTTCAAGGCTCAGTTTTTGGCCTCTATCCTTTTGCATATTTATTTCCTGATCTGGTGTGGAATTAGAGTTAAATGGAAGCTGTGTGCTTGGATTCCACGTGGCTGGCTCCACAGGAAACTCCAGGGCAGGTTCTCTGGCCTCCCTAGCGCTAGCCTCAGCTATGCTAATTCCTCAAGCTGTTTTCTCTGCTCAAATAAAGTTAGCCATGTATTTGCATCTGGGTGCACAACTTTCTATGCACGAAGGTGATGTGCATGAAGACTCTAGGGCAGAATTAGGAAAAGGAGGGGGAAGGGAAGGTGCAGGGGTGGTGGTGTGGGGGTAAAGGTAAGGTGTAGTATGCTAACTTTCATGCCATAACTGTCCAGGCACTAAGTGTTCATTTTCTCAACTCTGCAACTACCCCATGAGGTAGGACTGTAAGCCCATTCTTTAAATGAGGAAATGGGAGCACCCAAGGGTCCAGGTTAGTTAACTCTCTTGGTGTCTTACAGAGTCCCTATCCACTCCCGGTTCCTCGATTCTTGGGGTCTTCCAGAAACTGAACCACCAACCAAAGAACATACATGAACTGGACCTAAGATCCCCCCATCTCTACTCCCACTCCCACCCCCACCCCACACATACATATCAGTAGTGCGGCTTGGTCTTCATGCGGATCCTCCAACAACTGGAACGGGGGCTTACCCTGACTCTGTTGCCTGCCTGTGAATCCTGTTCCCCTAACTGGGATGCCTTGTCTGGCCTCAGTGGGAGAGGATGTGCCAAATCCTACAGTGTCTTGAGGTGCCAGAGTGGGTTGGTACCTAACGGGGACCTCCCTCTTCTCAGAGGAGAAGGGGAGGGGGCGAGAGAAGGGGCTATGTGATGGGGGACTGAGAGGAAGGGGGCTGTGACCGAGTTGTAAAGTAAATAAACAAATAAATTAATGGGAAAAACGAGGAACGTGAAAGGAACAGAGCCGGCACTTGCCCCCTTTCAGAGAGCTGGTGGTTGAACAGGCCAGAGTTAAGCCTGGCTTCTCAGTCTGGTCTGTTTGGTCGTCCTACTTAATCAAACTCACTCCATACACCCAGCAGGCGCCCTCAGCTAAGCCACAGAAAGGGCGATCAGTTGGGAACTCTACAGGTAAGAATTTACCTACCCTTTTCTCACCAACTGGTTTATGCAAAATATGTATTTGGGAGATAAGCAGTGGTCCCTCTTTTTCATCAAACCATCAGCCAAAGAAAAACCAGATCACTAATAAGGGAAATATTATATGATACACTAATTATATTAGTAATTAGTACTAACAATGATTTTATTAACAATGACTTTAATGACAATAAGTTTTAATTAAATAATATCTCAAATGACCTCTGTATGATAGGTCAGTTTTATTTGTTAAACTATAATAATAAACTATAATAGGCCAAAAAGAGAATGTGGCCAAATGTAACACAAACTTGAGACATTTGTGCCTGAAAATGCTCTCACTGTTACAGAAACACAAATGTCTACCCTCTCAAATATAAACACAGCATTAGTGTTAGTATAAATATTGCTGTTATAACGCAGTACCTGTCAATGTTCAATTCCATACACATAAAAATAACAATAAAAACAGAGCGTTCTAGCATAATCCCCACAATTCACAGCAAGCCTGACAGGGTTTTATTGACTGGCTCTCTTCTCCTGAACTCCATCTGTAAGCTACAATGAACACCCTCCTGCTCAGCTCCCTGCCACTAAGGTCTAATGCACGCTCATCTCATTTTCTGGAAATATAAAGCAACTGATTACATTTTCATGCAAGTGAAACTCAGATTTCTCTCCTTTTAGGTGCTCAGAGACAGCTTTGCAGGAATTAAGAAGAATTCTGTAGAGGCAATACATAATGTAACTTGTTTCTTGAATGGATTTAGGGCAGGCATGTTCAGGAACATGACTGCCATATGTCTTTTGCAAAATTATCCCTTTCCTCAGAAAACACCCCCAAAGACCTGGTCCTCCTTGTGCACCACCCTGTCTGATTATGTGTACTTTTTTGTTAACCATTCATTGTATTTACTTGATTCTTAAAACAAAAGATACAAAGTAGGTGGTTTTCAGAAAAGGAAACTTTTTCTGAGACTGGTGGTAGAACAGGTGTGGAGGCAGCGGGATGCTTCAGCCCGAGCAGAAGTGGATAAAGAAATGCTTCGGATAACACCAGTAATACTCTAAGCAGTATGTGTCGTTCACTAACACTATCCATAGCATCCCTCGAGCATCTCTATTTCAGTTGAGCCTTTACTATTTTATCTTAAGACAGTGACAACCAGATTACAGTGCCAGATCACTATGGATGGCAATCCCAGGCATGCTTACCTGCTGGCGGCTTTATGAAAGGCGGTGGGATTAAAGGGACAATAATAGGCACATTGCCATGGTCCTTTGACCCTGCAGGTGAGTCACTGAGTCCATTCCCAGTGGCAAGGCCTGAGTAGCCTGTGCTTATATTGTAAGATGAAATAACACTGTCCTCCGGTAATTTTGGTTTTGGCAAAGAATTTTCTGTAAAAGAAAAAAAAAATCACCCAATATAACCAAGAACTTACTCATTACACATAAATCTTCTCTTATTTCTTCAGGTACGTTGGTTATGTAACAGAACAAAGTCTTCCTTTCGAGCCTTTCATCAGTTTCCCAGAATGCCGCGCTCCTTCCTGAAGCTTTAGAGTTTGGCTATCAACAATTTCCAGTGGCTTTTCTTTAAAATATGCTCCACTGCAATAGCTGATATCCCAGGTGAATCATGGGCACCGTATTTTAGCACCATAAAACCCCATAGCAAATTGATAGGTACTTAACGTTTCCCATGTACAAAGTGACATAAAGCAAGCAAGCATCAGACTCTGGCTATGAGAGAAAGCTGGAAATGCCCGGAATGGCAACTATGTCCATTGTTTCCTAAATCTAAGCCATAGGATAATCAAATAAACCAATGATTAAAAAAACTATTATTGTACTGGGTGTTGGTAATTTAATATTAATAATATTTATTAATGATTGGTAATATTAATATTGTTAAAAATGAACAAAGTGGAAATCCTTTTTATCATACATGCACACACACACGCACACACACACAGACACACACAGTGTACTGGCTAATTTTGTGTCAACTTGACACAGCTGGAGTTATCACAGAACAGGAACTTTAGTTGAGGAAATGCCTACATGAGATCCAGCTATAAAGTATTTTCTCAATTAGTGATCAAGGGGGAAAGGCCCTTGTGGGTGGGACCATCTCTGGGCTGGTAGTCTTGGGTTCTATAAGAGAGCAGGCTGAGCAAGCCAGGGGAAGCAAGCCAGTAAAGAACATCCCTCCATGACCTCTGCATCAGCTCCTGCTTCCTGACCTGCTTGAGTTCCAGTCCTGCATCCTTTGGTGATGAACAGCAATGTGGAAGTGTAAGCCAAATAAACCCTTTCCTCCCCAACTTGCTTCTTGGTCATGATGTTTGTGTAGGAATAGAAACCCTGACTAAGACACACAGACACAATCTCAACCATGAGAGAAGCACGGGACTCTTTCCATGTTCCCCAGAGGCAAAGCATATCACCGGGGAGAAGTCTTACTAAGGCTATTAGTTCATACACTATAAGCTCAGGACTTGCATTTTTCATTTACAGTGAAATTGATGATACTATCTTCATCGTGTGATGTGTGCAATTTCATAGCAAGCTTAACATAAAATTTGTCGTGTACATTTAACTCTGCATGCCTGCAGGACGGCTCATTTACATTTCATTGCCTGACACATAAGAAGAAAAAGCTCTCTCTTAAAGACTGGAAATGAAATGTTTGAACAGGTATTGTGCCGATAGGTCTGGACACAACACAAACACAGAGCCAGCAGGCAGTGATAAGGAACAGTCAGTTGTACCCACATTTTACTGAAATTCCTTCACACATCCCTCCTCTTGTATCTATAAGCAGACTCTCATTCCAAATTTAGGTTTACTAATTCTGGAGTCACGTGGACCCCCCCTTCCCCCCTTCCCCGCTTAGGTACCGGGCACTCCTGTTCACTAAGAGTCAGCACAGCTCTGCTCGGCCCCTCGACAGTCTCCACTCTCTAGTTGGACTTTGACCTGATCATCTACAATTTATTCTGCTCTTCTTCCCCTCTGCGAGAGCATGGAGTAGAGAAAGTCAGAAAACCTGACACACAAAGTGAAAACAAGACTTCCTTTTAGGACCCATCCAAACATAGGGAAGGAGGGTTCCCAAGAGAACCACAAACTCCTCCTGCTATCCGACCATAGAGACCCAACATTGCACTGCACAGGAGGCCCAGGCCTGACAGGGCATCAAATGGACAAAGAGCTCAGAGCCAGCAAACACTGTTTCCCTGAACTTGCAGCAGGAGCACAGAGTTAAGGGCCTCTGCCCTGGCCTGGTTTTCCCATTGCTGGAAGGAGGCAGAGTGGTGTCTATTTTTGTTTTCTGTCGAGCTCCGGTGTTCTGTGGAACTCTGCTCACAGGACAGCACAACTGGGATACATTTAAAGAAGTCCTGAAGCCCTTCCACTCCCAGCCCCTCTCGCCCAAGCAATGCCTACACAACACTAGGGGTATGGGTATATAAAGTACATGTACACATCAGACTCTTGCTGACGACACGTCACAAACAAATGAACTAAAAAGCCAATTCCGCTATAATTATACATGCATGTCTGCCCCTTATTAAAGAGGAAGGCAAGTTTGTGTATTATCGAGATGGGTGCGCTTGTAAAATTACACCGAGGGAAGCAGATCTCCGCAGACTATCTGACAGTGCGTGATGTAGAACAGCATCAATATTTCTCAATACTGATCTATATTTTGACTTATAATCAGTCCCGAGAATGCCACTATGCAGAATATATACTATAAAATGGCAGGAGTATGTTTAAAGTTATTTCATAAGTTACTGGAAATTCTGTCCTAATCCAAAAATCCATTTACTGATTTTTTTTTTCAAAACATGCAGTTCAAGTCAGCTTCTCAAATGACATTTTTTAAAAAGTCTACTTGCATACTGAGGAATGACATTAGAAAATATTAAGTCTTTGCTTTCCACAATTAAGCAATTACACTTCTGTAAGAGCAGGGAAGTTTGTATGTAGAATAAGAACACTGCTACTTGTAACATGCAATAGTCTTGAATGGAAGCTAAGCTGTTTCAGGAGGCCTTTGTGGGTACTGATCAGCCCAACAACCCGCACAGGGCAAAGCACTCGTGTTACATGTTCAGATCTAAGACTACAGTGAAGTCGCGTGATTCATCACACGCACACACTGCCAGAAATGCCTTCGACGCATTACACATTGATCTGCAATTAATCTGGGGGGGGGGGCACTGTATCTTCCCAAACTGTTTACTGTTGCCAAAGTTTGCACAACTCACACATTCGTTACACAATATCATATGGGGGTCACCACCCACTGCATGAGGAGCTGGGGCTTAAACTAGTTGTGTTCATAACACAAGGAGACCCACAACGATTCAGTTCTGGCAAATGGAGAAGGTTCTTTGCTCTTTGCACAAGCAAAGAGCCGTCAAACCTCTTTACCTTTGAGAACAGAAATGTGTTGCCGGCTTTCTCCATCAGTAGTGTAGCTTCTGAATTCAATATCTTCACCGTCTTTTAATTCAACTTTATCATAGCCATACCAGCCAAGGAGTTCATTCATGGTGTTTTCTGCAAAGTTCTGAAAGAGAAGCATGAGCCGCTACTTAGTCCTGTGATCAATAACTATTTGAAAAGAACGTACACGTTAAATTCTGTTAGCCGTATCCCATTTCATGACGGCCCAACGTCCCCTAGAGGATTGCTCGCTTTTCAATCATGTTCAAGAGTTCTGGTGCATTTAAATCACAGACTGACTCTTCCAATCGTGACAGGCCTTCAGACATTTGCAATTTAAGGACAATAAAAAAGCTCTTGTCGGTATCATCTATGGATAGAAATTCTTGCTTTAGTATATATTCTGCAAAGTTTAAGTTCTGCACTAGTACAAAACTATTGAAAAAAAAAAGCCTAAGAAAGGATTTTAAAAATCAAGAGCTTTTTATAGTTCTAATTAATTTAAGTTAGAATTTCTTTCTGATTCGATGTTGTTATTTAATGTGCTTCTTACTGCCAATAAAACAGAATCTTCACACACACACACACACACACACACAAAGCAAACAAACAAACAAACAAACAAACCTCAACTGTCAACCAGTATCATACCAAAAAAAAAAAATGAATAGACTTCAAGGGTCCCTCAACTCTTTTTCCCTTTGATAAGGTATTTGTTAGCTTGATGGATATTTTGTTCTATAAATTTTATTAGTGACAGATTCATTCTGTCATAAAAGTGCCAACAAAGTTGAAGGTTACTACTCAGCTAGATTTAAGATAAAAGCTACTTTATGAACTATAAACTAATATGTGAATGTAAGGTATTGTCACTGTTGCTAGAGATATCAAAGTTTGAAAATAGTAGGTGTGGTTGACAGATTAAATACATATGCCAAGTAACTGTGGCTAGCAATTTATCCATTTTAGGTCCAGAAACAAAAATGTAAATCCTATTTGTGCTACTGACCTTTATGCTTTAGACAACTATCAGGCAGGGTACCACAAACCTTCCGAACTAGGAATACCATATGTCCTCACTTCTTTGTAGCTCAGAGGATCTCATATTCTCCTTTGAAGATGTCATTTCTGAATCCCACCGGGGTATATAATTTACAACCTAAATGAAACTCCAAAGCTAAGCCCAAGTGGGGGGACCCTCAAACATGTGTCCCATGTTTCCTTAAATTCTGTGACTTCATATCTCAGAGGGGTTTCATAGAAGATAGTACAGGACGACGTAAAGAAACCTGGCCTTTCAAGCCACCCACAGAATGCTACTTTTTTTTTCTTTAGTATCCACTTAGGCTCTAAGATCCAACTGGGTCAATCTGTGATGGTTTAATACACTGGTAATTAAAAAAAAAAAATCAGCCAGATTGATTTAGTGCCACCATCCACGTGGCTAACAGCCAGCCATATCAAACTTTAGTGAGGCATTTATTCTTTCTGATGGCTGCCAGTGTCCACATTAAATAGACATTCTTCCATGAATGCATGATGATGATATGCTTGCTATGAATAATAAGCAAAGGGACTTCAGGGACAGACACCATGGAGGACTGGGCTAAATGCTATTCCAATTCACCAAAGGAGATTCCTTTAATGAGCTATCACTGTCCCCTAACACCCAATCCTTTCATGAACCCAGCAGTGACAGTGTCTCAGCACACAAAGGTGATTCTTACCTTGTGTCAAAATCAATTCCCAACAGTGTTAAAAGCCGGGCTCAAGACATAGCACTGGTCTGCTTGCCGCTCGCCCCAATCTCTAAGAGAATCGTGCCAACAAGACAGATGATGGTCTGCATAGTGACTCCCGGCTACTACATCTGGTTTTGTGCATCCTTCCTAGCTAGGCTAGGAGGCTCGCAGTACCCTGCTTGATAAATGCAACTTCCCCCACTGCGTCTAAGCTCTGCAGCCACACAAAGGCCACAAGTGCATAATTCATGTGTCAACTTCCCAGCGGAGGACATAAATTTGTTTGTCTTAGTCCAGCTGCAATTCCATTCATCCCTTCAGAACCAATCTGAGAGATAGATGCAGGACTTCTAGAGATCAGATAACAACTGAAAACCTCAACTAGATTATTAACAATAAAAGCACATTATTTGGGCATTTTAACAAAAACAAAAAAAAATTGTTTTGTTCATGTTCTCTGATGGAAACTCATCACAGAATAGTCAGTATGAATCTGATCTATTCCATGATTTTCAAGTTACTATAAATGTCAGGGAAGTAACTATAAAATGTTTCTTTTCTTGTCACTGCAAATGAAAATAAATGCCATGTTGTTCTGATATATTGAGCGCAGGAACAGAAACAACAGGCATATAGAAGATCAAGTGATAAGGTCTCAAACCGTTTAAGAAAGGGGAAATACATTGAAAAGGAGAAACTGAGCATATACAGGCATAAGAAATAGACTGTAGGGGCTAGAAAGATGGCTCGGCAGTTAGTGTTGGCTGCTTTTCCAGAGGACCTTGGTTCAATTGCCAGCACCCACAAGGTGGCTCACAACTGTCTGTAACTCCAGACCTAGGAGATCTGATGCCCTCTTCTGATCCCTATGGGTACTGCACACATAATGAGATAAACATACATTCAAGCATCCATATGTGTGTGTATGTGTGTGTGTATGTGTGTGTGTGTATGTGTGTGTGCACAAAAATAAATAATAAAACTAAAACCAAAAAGAGATAGACTAGAACCTCATCCACACCCACAGTTTGTTAAGAAGTCAAATATCCTCAAGGAGTAAACCATTTAATAGCCTAAATTTCTATACAGGGTTTAATATGCTAGATAGTGTTATGTTGCTACATGGAAGTAAATAAAAAGTAAAAGTAAGTAAAAGTAAAAGTAAATGACTTTTACCACTGTTGTTTAACACTCCAGATGAGGTAAACTGAAATGTTTATGGCCTAGGCATGATTCCAAGTTTTTCATGTAGAGAATTCCAATAACTAGTGTTTCAGCTTTAAACAAACAAACAAACAAAAAACAAAAACAAAACAGGGTCTCACCATGTTGCTCTGGCTGACCTGGACCTCACTATGTAGGCCAGACTAACCTTAAAGTCACAGAGATCTGCCTGCCTCTGTCACTGAGTGCTGGGATTAATTTGCTTAGCATTTCAAAGTTCTTATAATATTGTTCTTTTAAAACCAATTTTCAATTTAAAAGTCCTTTCTTATGAATGTTTCTTATGTCCTTTCTTGGTCTTTTCTTATGTTGCTTCTTGTTTGTTGATTGTTTGTTTAAAAGGAGGGATGGACAAAGGTGATAAGAGTTAAAATTCTGGGCCGGGCCTGGTGGCGCACACCTTTAATCCCAGCACTCGGGAGGCAGAGGCAGGCGGATTTCTGAGT
>NC_034598.1:9388153-9398159 GCF_900095145.1 Mus pahari
AAACAAACAAACAAACAAACAAATAAAACAAAGAGTTAAAATTCTGAATAACTGTAAATAGCAATGCTCAGTATTACGTAGAGATGGATGTGCTAAGGGGAGGGGGCGTGAAATCTGCTTCTGCCCCAAACCTTCAAACAGTGTTTCTCTTTATTTCCTGAAGACCTAAGGCATGAAACCTTTAAAAGTTCCTCGAGGGCTGGAGAAATGTTCTGGTTAAAAGTTAAAAGGGCAGTTAAACGTTCTGGTTGCTCCTCCAAAGGACCCAAGTTCAAATCCAGCCTCTACATAGCAACTAGCAACCATTTGTAAGTCCAATCCCTAGGAATCAAATGCCCTCTTCTGGCTTCCAAAAGCACCAGGCACACATGTGGTGCATAGCCATACATGTGTGCAAAACACCCACGTGCATAGAATGAAAGTTCTGCAAAAGTTTCTCCTAGCTTTACAATTATATGAAATAACAGAGCTTCTACTTATGTGTAAAAACCGTGAAGTTTTTGCAACAACAGCAACAATAAAAAAAAAAAACCTCTCAAAATTATGGTGCTCACACAACAGAAATTTTACTGAGCAGTCATTTCAAATACTTTATCATTGTTCTCACAAACCATCAAAATGTGCCAAAAATTGCAATATTTTGGCATCTGAATTATATTTTGCAGACTGCTTCTTGCCTTTGGAAATGACACAAAAATCCTCTCTCATACCATGTGGTCCAATTTGGGTTTGGAAAATAGGTCACTAAAATTATAATGATAATTTCTGAGTCTTAGAGCAGTTAGCAGTGTTACCACATCCTTTAAATCTAGTGTTCCTTTCAATAGCCCTGTGTGATGGGTGTTGCGTTTCCATAATAAACTTCTGGTGAACTGATGTAAAATCCTCAACTGACAACAGAAGATCAGAGCATGAAACATCAGATCATGAAACATCAGAACCAAAACAGAGGTGTTTTCATTCTTTTTTTCCTCTAATAGTTTTTGAAAATTTCATACATTACTATACCATTCCCACCCTTCATCCAGCCCTGTCCAATTCTTCCAGTGTTCCCCACTCCCTCTCAAATGCAATGCCTCTCCTTTATTATCCTTGCATATATAAACGTGTAAACACACACTACTGGCTTCCTTTTGCTAGTGTGCATATGTTACATGTTCTTGGGGATGGCCTCCTGGAATGGATACTGTCAGAGGGCGTCTCCATGGAGAAGACCGCTACCCTCCTCTCAGCAGACACTAACTGCCCGAGCATAGTGAAGACCTATGGGCAGGGCCTTGTGAGAGTTCCCCCATCCGTGCTGGCATGTCAACTGGTATTGTCATTATGTGAGTCTTGTTTTGGCAATCACATTGTTACAATTAATTTTCTGATTCTTATGCCAGGCTTAATTCTACTATAGATTCAGTGGCAAGGGGCCAACAATTCCAAAGAATTTACCTCCTGGATCAACCAAGAACTTAGAACAAAATCATACCACACGTTTGATCATTGACCTGGACTCCCCTAATTAGTTTGCATTATTGGAGATAGGATGTGCAAAATTGACACTTAAAACTGAATCTTCTCACTCTAGCACTTTCTGACATCACACATGGCTGAGTGCTTTGCACTTCCAATGGCCACCCCCATCTTTTTTCTCAAGGCCTCTGTGTATATGTGTGCACATGTGCACGTGTGTATGGAGAGCAGGAGGAAGTGGGAGTGCCCTCGGTGACTTCTCTACATTATTTGTTTCAGATTTTCTCACTGGATCTGGGGAGTGCTGATTCAATTAGATTTGGCATGCAAAAAGCCCCAGGAGTCTCCCAGTGTCTGTCCCTTGGGCTCTCTAGAGCTGAGGTTACAGGCATACAGCTGCACCTGCGTTTTTATATGGGTTCTGGGGATCTGAATTCAGGTCTTAAGACTTGTACAACAAGCACTTTACCCACTAAGACATCACTCCAGCCCCTCTCTAATATATATAATATATATATATATATATATATATATATATATATATATATATATGAACTATTTATATTCTTGTTGAATCTTAATTCCCATAATGTTCCTTTGACACTCTTCTCATTCAATTGGAGGTCTTGCACAAATGTCAAAGCTCAGGGCTAGAAATGTAGTTGGTTGAGCACTCACCTACCATGCACAGAGTCCCGAGTTAGGTCCCCTGCACTGCATAAGCTGGGCATTGTGGCACATGCCTGTAATCACAGTTCTGCAGAGGGAGAAGCAGGAGGATCGGAAACTCAAGGCCTGAGTCTGCTACATAAGGATTCCAAGGTCAGCCTGGGCTATGTGAGTGAGGCCTATCTCTATTTTCTTCAAAGAAAGTGATAATGCTCATGAGAACCCTCATATTTATGAGAACTCCAATTGCTACAACTTTTAGAAAAGATAATTTAACTGTGAATTAAAATCTTTAAACATTGAAATACCATTTGACTTGGCAATTTCATTTGTATCCATTAGCAACTAACCTAAGAAAAGAGGTACAAAAAGATTTATGTTCAGAAATTCTTATCTCAATGCTGTTCTCTTGGGAAAAAAAAAAAACCTAAGTGTCAAATAATTGGAACTTTGTTAAATAAATTTCAGTCTAATCATACAATAAAATACTATTTTGCCACTAAAATATGTGTGGTAAATAGATTTTAGTGACTTGAAAAGCTATGTATAAGTTTTAAAGGAAAATCCATTGCTTTTTTAAAATTGTACATCACACATGGAAAACAGCAAAAAAAAATATAAGATGCTGACAATAATTTTGTTTATTGGGGAAATTAGAGCTTTGTTTTTCTTTCTATTGCTTGTCTGAGATTTATTTGATTACTTTTATTATTTGTGCTGTAGTGTATGTGTGTGTTTATACTGTGTGGGAGTATGTGTACATATGTGTGCAGCACCTTTAGAGGCCAGATGAGGGCATCAGATCCTCTGGAGCAAGAGTTACAGGCAGTTGTGAGCCACCTAACATGAGTACTTCCAACTCAAGCCAGGCCTCTCTAAGAGCAATGTGTGCTCCGAAGACCTAAGCATCCCACCAGCTCCACCCTTCGCCCATTTCTAGTCCTTCTTCTACTATCTCTGCCATGACTGTGTGCTGTTTTTATAAAAATAAAAAGCTAATTTCAATTAAAATTAATTAACCTACAGTTTCACTCATAGGCAACCAGATCAGTCATACCCACAATTTAAATGGTAATAAAAAGAATCTGTCAGTTACATTACTTAACTTCACAACATTCTGACATGTATTATCAAAAAGCAGAGCACATGAGAAGCACTTTCAAAGGAAAAGGAAACTCCCAATCCAGAACAATTCACAAGCCAGGGGAGAGGGTTCTGGGGAGAGGAGATTCTGATAGTCTCTGCTAGGTATGGTTATGGATAACAGAATAATTAGTTTTGGAAAATATTTTCTCTCTCTTGTTGTGTCCATATGTTCTGCCTGACTTGTGGGGTCAACTCTTAAAGTCTCTTGGACTTGCTAAGAGAGATAGATAAGGAAAGGGAGAGAGGCAGAGCCTTGCTCCAGTCCAGATGGAGTGAAAATGGACTGGCTTAGATCAGGCTCAACTCTGTGCTCAGGAGGGGCCAGCGGCTGAGTCTAAGATGTCTCTCGTAACACAGACCCAGTGGACTAGTTTTATTTTATGGTTATGCTAAGAGAAAGGTCAGGAAGTGGAATTTAGATAGTGCAGAAGAGATGTGTAAAAAGCCCCTCACAGATTACAAAGTGCTTCCACATTTATAGTCCCACTGGGTCAGATGGCAGAAGATTGACTCCCCGCGGATGACTCATTAGGTGGCCATAACCATGCTCAAACTAAGACAAGTGGCCTGGGTGGCTCTCGTGGTACACAGGGAACTTCATTTTTATTTGTCCGGCTATAGCTTCCTAGCTTCAAGTCCTTTACAGACAATCACAGTGCTTTATTTTGGGTCACTTTGCTACATTGTTACCAGCCATCTCCACACTGATCTTAATAGTTAGTGCAGGGGATACATCATAACACCGATACACACCTAGAACAACTGAGAAGAGTCCTTCTTCTCTACTGATATTTTCCAAACTCCACAGTTACATAATTGTCATATAAAGCCAAAATCATGTGTTGCCGCATATAAAAATCTATCTTGCTTCCATGAGATGTACAGTAAACAGTCACGTGACTCATTGTACTTTACTGCCAAGACATCAACTACTCTAAAAGGGTCAAAGGAATGCTGGAAACGTATAGCTACTGGCTGGGCTGGCACAGTGGCAGGCACAGCAGGTGTACAGCTGCATGCAGCTGTGTCTTATCACAGCTGCAAAAGTAGCCTTAAAAAAAAAAAAAAAACTTTAAAAACTCACCCAAACTTGTTGCATTTTTTTCTTCCTGACTGTGTCAGAGACATTGGGCTTTCCTGAAGTTTGGTGTCCCCAAGGCTTTTGTTAGAGGAGAGATAGTGACAACCATCTATCAGTCTACAGACCCTAAAATACACATTCAGCAGACCTTGCTCACAGGAGCGTCCATGTCTGTTTCTATGTTTCAACTAGCACTGTTTTTAAAAAGTAGTCTATTTTTTGCCTCCTTCTGTACTGTAATATCCCTTCTCTTTCAGGAAAACATTTAATAATTTCATTAGTTAGAGAAAGCAAGTGTGGCCGATATCTCAGTCCTGAAGAGGAAGTTTTAGACCCCAGAAATACAGTTTATATCCCACCTTCTCATTTTTCTAATCTAATACCTTTTTTTTTTTTTCAAAAAAAAAAAGAAGAAGAAGAAGAAGTGTAAAGCCTTCTTAAGTCAAACAGACATTTCCTCGGACATCAAGATCCAGAGTCTGGCCTTTCTCTGAAAGTCCCCATTTAGAGACCCACTGTGCACACTAATATTTACTCTTCATTGAGGCCCTGTTTTGGACTTTCCTTAGAACTCCGTTCCCTCTTCGTTCCTTTAAGTCTGTCTTTCACAGAAGAAAAGCAGGGCTTGGCTCCTTGGAGCGGCGCTTGGCAGGCCGCGAGGCAGGAAACACAGAAGGGAATGAGTCTGTCAGACTCATTTTCTTCTATTGCAAATGCTTATTTCAGATTCGGGAGGAAGTGGAGTGCTCCTTTTCCATTTCCTAGTATCTGGAGCCTACAAGCTGTGTAAGGCTTAGAGAACGGTATTGTACCCTGCACCATACTCATCCAGTTGCCAATGGAGACTCATAAAAAGCCCATCCTACCAGAGCATAATGCTTAACTCTCAGAGCCCTTGTACTATCTCTTAAGATCGGTCCAGTCTTAATGAGTAACTGGGAGAAATGCTAAAGGCTCAGCAGTATTCCAACCCTGCTCCCAAGGGACTAGGGTTATGCCCCATTTACCTTTAGTCCTTAACCCTGCCACACAGCACACCCGAGGCTCCAGTTCAGTCTGATATAATGTGTAAAGTTCTCCAATAGGGGTTGGTCCCAAATCCACTTACTAAGTTCCTGAGGCATACTGCAACTGGCCCCAGAATGGTGTTTCCCAAGCTAAGCCTTAAGATATACCTGTTTTGGACATAAGTTCATTTCAGCCTTAAGCACATGGGCTTTTCCAGGCCATACTCTGATTTCTATCCCTTTCTTTTATAACATCAAGTCATTCAACTCCGCAGCTTCCTTTCCTGCCCCAGCAATTAACATTTCTAAAGCCCAACAGAGACCATCAGAGAACCAAACCAGAAAATCTCATGGAAAATTTCCTACTAATCCTAACAGATGTGCACCCCTCAAACTGTGGGAGATAAGACCGAAGTATAATTTTAGCCTCAAATTAGTTATTGATGATATTTGTAGACAGAAACATTCAGCGAAAGTGAGACCTTGTGACATTTCACACAAATAGCCCTATAGTTGAGTACTTGGTAAAGAAGCCAAATACTGTAAGTAAATTAAGAATAATGGGAGGTCTCCAGGTCAGAGTGCCCACCCAATCTGTGCACATTAGATTGGTCAAAGTTTTAAAAGATAAAATTTTGACTCATAATCTCTATTTATAGTTTAGAAATTTTTGAATTGTGTTATTGTTTGGGACCTGCTGAGCACAATTTACTGAGGTTTATATGCACAAAAACATATCTTGACCTCAGAAAGTATATATGTGTGTGTGTGTTTGTATTACATTCATTAATACATAGCTTTTATATGGTATCACCATGTTCTAGGAAAATTCTTGAGCTAATTAACTCTTCCATATGTTGGAATTTCTCTGTGTTGACTTCCATGAACTATGACACATGTAAGCTAACAGCCTATCAAGAGTTACATTGACTATAGAATCCCCATAGTCATTTTGAAGCCCAAAGTAAGGAAGCTATACAACTCTTTGATTGCTAGTTCAGTTTTTAACATCTTCTCTACTTATTTACTATGCCTATTAAGTAAGGCATCGTAATTATAACTAAGTCCAGCAAAAGAGTCTGCTCAGTTCTTCTTCAAGCCAGGAAAAAATCAGAATCAAAAGAAGAAAAGATAAAGAAACAGCACAAGGCTCCCAGTAAGACAAACATTCCAGCTGGGAGGATATTTCCCCTGAAGGACACCATAGCCAAGCTATGCCAAGTCGTGTACTTTTCACACACAAAATTATATTGTATCAAATTTAAATTTGTTACAACTGCCATGTCCATTAAACCAGTGATAAGGAAACCGTAACTCTATCTGAGCTAGTGAAACAGCCGCCAGCATTAGCCCACAGCCGCCTGAAGACCACCCCCACTGCCATCACTGGTGTCAGCGAAACCTCAGCTAGGTTGCCTTCTCCAGCCATTTTTAGCTAACTATGTGATTGTCACGATTAGAAAAATCTTGAAGTGTCTGAGTGAGGCAGTTCTATCGGCCGCTCCCGACACTCTGCATTTGCTGCACTTAAAATAGACACTTGTACCAGTGTCCTTTCTATTACCCAAAGGAGAAAAAAAAAAAAATCACATACACACCAGTCCCTTTTCTTTCAGCTCACAGAGAAGCAACTCAATCCAAGGAGTGTTGAAACCTGAGTAGGTCACTGTACACCGCGATAAAATTCCCTAATCCCTGGGCCAAATCTCCCCAAGGGGGCCTCCTCCTGATCTCCACTTCCCAGGCTGACTTCTCCATTCCTCTCTCCTTTCCCCTTTCATTTCCCCTACCTTCAAGCCTTGATATGTGATCCGAAGTGGGGGCTCAGGTTTCCGTTTTTACAGCTTAGGCCCCGCTAGCTGTATACATTCCTTTCTTTCTGCTGGGCAGTGATTACTTACCAGGGCTTAGTTTACACTGGTCCAGATGAAGGCAAATACAGCCAAGCGGCCCCAGCAGCACTGATATGAAGCTGTACAAGGCTACATTGTGTTCTGGATGACATTTTGTTGCACACATTTTTATACAGGGCAACCAACTTATGTTACCCTATACTTCAGTTCAGGAAGCTGAAGGGATAATAATACCAGGAGGGGTGGGGAAGTTATTGGTGTGGCTATTAATATTAAAATCAGGGAAAATATTAATGAGTTCAAAGTAAGTCTGTGATTTTGAGAAGCTACTTTAAACAAAGATTTTTTTTATGATGTTGTATTAGAAGAATGCCTATAGATTCACTAGACACCCTGGCATGATATACATGAACATGACTGAAAATTTTTGCCAGACCCTTTCATTTTGTTCCAAACCAGAGGGAAAAAAATGCCACAATTCAATTATATGCTGGAAAAAAAGAAAGAAAGAAAAAGAAAAAAGAAAAGAAAAACCTTTTAATGCCACAGAATGAAAGAAGGATTGAGGCTTCAAACAGTAGAAGGCAATTTAGAGAAAGAAAAATAACATTTTAAAAAAGAGGAAGTTCTGTGCATCCAGGTTAATCCCATACTCAGTCTTGCAGCATGGGCTGAGAACTGTGTAATTTTTCCCCTTCACACAATGTTGTTTTTGTTTCTTCCTCGCTAGTTCAGACAAACATCTGTTATACTGTAGAAGGACAACTATCTCCCAAACCACGGAGTGCCTGCAGCCAAAGCCAACAGCACCAGCCCCAAGCCCTGAGCACAGTCAGCCTTTATATCCAGCCGGGATAACATTTCACATGTTTTGATTAAAATTAGCTAATTTGTAATTCTAGAACCTATGAAACTTAAAAGCTGCCATCCATATAGAGGGCATTAGGCAGCATCTTAAAGGGCCAGAGCTAGCTGTGGTTGCCTGGTGGCCTTCTCTGGTTGTCCCCCACTCTCCATTTAAAAAACGACACGGAAAAGTAATGTAGAAACACAAGACAGGAGGGAAGGGCCAGAACTGCAGAACACACTCTGCCTCTTGAAGAGAAAACAACTTTTACAGATCTCTTTCTTTCTTTTCTTTTTTTAAAAACTGTCTATCATTAGAATCAATGGTGGTTTCTGTTACAGAGAATGGTATTAATTTCCAAGGCAAAGCTTCCTAACTTTCCCAGATGGATAACTCCTGCTTCCAGACACTAAATTCTTCACCACCACCACCACCTCCCAAAATAAAAGCCCTACTCCCGAAGCCTGGAATACAAGGGAAACCCCCCGGAGAGAGGTAAAGCTAGGGTCATACACCTAGTTTCACAAACACATAAGATGTGTGTCTGTTTGCCCCTTCTAAACGTGGGCTTCGTCGCAGCACCCTCACCAAATAGGCTTGCTATAACCCAGAAGATGCCCGAGCCGTAATAACAGTGAGTTGGTCCCATACCATTTTAACCAGTTTGCCTTTCAAATACAAACTTAACCAAGTCACCTGACTGTATTGAAGACTCCATGCAGAAGTGGAGAACACCAAGAAACGCGAAAAACAAGCCATATATATATATATATATATATATATATATATATATATATGTCATAGAAACAAATCTATGTACGTAAAGTGATTTCTTTTTCAAATCGGGAAACTCGTGAAATGCACACACAAGATAAAATCCTCACCCAGGCAAAACCCAGGCAAAACACACAACTTTGAGGAAAATAAAGAAGTGGGGGTGGCAGAGGAGACCAGGCTGAGCCCTGTTCTTGGGCTTCAAGGCGAACAGCTGGAGCGCCAAGAGGCTGCGCTCGCCACCTCTGGAGCACCGCTGGCCTGGCAGGGCGCCCGGCCTCGCAGAGAGGACTCGGGGCTGGCCTTCGCGAACAATGGGCAGGCGGCTGCGGAGGCCGCCCCTCAGACAGCTGGCTTTCAGCCGGGCTTGCCGGGTCTGCTAACAGGAAAGTGAGACGTGCAGAGGCGAGCGGGAGACCCGGGGCAGAGGCGGAGAAGAGCGGCCGGGGACAGCGAGGTGAACCCGCTGGCTGCAGCGTCCCTGACCCGCGCCGTTCCGGCCCAAGCCTCGGCCACTGACAGCTACACGGCCGGCCGCAGCTGGCGAGTTGGAGCAAAGCGGGATCACCGAGCCTGGGGATGGACCGGGAAGAGGGGTGGGATCCAGGTATCCCGGGTGCCCCGGCCCGGCGTCTCTTAACTTTCGAGGGGTCCGGAGATTCATTTCCGAAAAAGGGAGAAATACTACACCGACCATCGGGAAAGCCACTGCACCATGCTCACTCGCCACTGGGGTTCAGTGCCCTCGCCCGGCAACATCTGTACCAGTCTATGGTTTGTGAGGTTAAATAGTATGCCCCCCCTGCCCCCATCAAATCTGATGTTGGCAGATTTCGGAGATGCAGCCCATGAGTTGGCCTCGGCTTTGCACCTGGAGGGGGAGCTGAGGCGTCCCGGGGACCCAGCAGAAACTGACAAGTGCGCCCCTGTCCCCCCCGCAGCCTACACAACAGCCCGAAGGGAGCGGACGGAATAAAGAGCTCGGTCTCCCCAGCCCCCGAATCCGAAAATACCTTCATCTCCTCGTTGATCTCCCTCTTCACGGGGTGAGCCGGTTTCCGGCTCCTTTTATTTTCCGGAGGTCTCCCTTCTTTCTCCATTTCTGCCATGTTTTTGTGTCTGGTTTCTGTGGAGATGAAATGGCTGCTGCCGCCGCCGGCGGCGGCGG
>NC_034598.1:9398243-9401605 GCF_900095145.1 Mus pahari
GGAGCGGGGTCTCTTCTAGCGGCGGAGACCGTCAGTGGCCGTCACGGGGAAGGGTAGCCCGGGGAGTCTCGGGGATGCCGCCGCCGCCGCTCCTGCCGTCGCCGCCGCCGCTCCTGCTGCCGCCGCTGCCGGTGCCGCCGCCGCCGCTCCCGCTCCCGCCGCCGCCGGGCTGCATCCTCGGGGCCCGAAGGAGTCGTCAGCCATCTTCCTGCGCTCTGTCTGTCCGCATGGGCGAGAGGAGCGCCGGCCACGGCGGAGACAGCTGCTCTGGGCGTGCGTGCGTGGATCTGTGTGTGCGCCCGGGAGAGCGCGCCAGCCCCGGCGCCCTGCGCCTCCCGCGAACCGAGCCGCGGGCGGAGGGAGGGACTGAGCGGGGAGGGGTCCGAGGAAGGGGAGGCTGGAGGGGGGGGGGACAAGGCCAGCCCCCCGCTCGCGAGCGGGCGTGGCTTCTCGGTCGTTGTAGACGCGGATGCTGCGCGGCTCCGGGGGCTGCTGGCGGCCGCCTGCTCCTGGGCGGCGGGCACCGGCCCTTCTCGGAGCCGCCACCACCCCGTGACGATCCCTGCCTGATCCCGAGCTCCGTGACGTGGGCTCCGGTGGGCTCAGAGTTGGCTTCTGAGGGTGACCTAGAGGCCGCTGAGGCAAAACATAGCGGGGTGAAGGGTGGAGGTGGAGCGCTGAAAGGGCGCAGGGACCTGAAGGCAGAGCAAGCACTCGGCTCAGAGGTTGCAACGCCCGAACGGAGGGAAACACAGACAGGACCCACTGCTCAGGCACCAGTGTCCTGCTCCGGAGACCACGGCAGGCTGTGTGGAGACTGAATGTCCCTTAGAGGGGTCCCCAGCACAGCGCGCCGTCAGACTGTTTACCAGGAAGCTTTCGCCTTCCTGAGAAGGACTTCGAAGTAGGACAACTCAGCCTCCAGCTCCCTGATTTTCTTTCTCTTTCTTTCTCCCTTCCCCCTCTTCCCCAAACGCAAGCTTATGCTCCGTTACAAAGTAGCATCTTTGCCCCGAGACCCGGCTTGCACCCTCAACATGCCCTGAGCTTAATGGGAAGGGTTGAGCTTAGTGGGTACTGCTGTGCGCTCAGGATCCCGCTCAGGATCCCTCCCTCCAGAAGCCCCACGCCCTCGCCACGCACGACAGGACCCTCTCCTCTCCGTCGGGTTCCACACTCTTCCACCAGACTCTCGCATCTGCGGGTTCCAAAGCCCAGCTCATCCTCCATGCGCTCACGTGTTTCCTCTTGGGCCGCCTCTGTCCACGCCCTGGACCAAGGTCGGCTGTGCCTGTCCCTGTCTTTTGGGTTGAGGTATCGATGTGAACCGTTTGATGAGACTCCAGAGACAACACACAGCTCTGAAAAGCTCCTACACACACTGCAAAGGGAGGACACCTAGACGTTCAGCTTTCCCGCGCCGCTCCACTTTGTAATTACCTGACACAATGTGATATGGGGGTGTCCATTGTTCCCCGGCTTGTTATTACGGAGTGTTCATTATGACAGTGGTGGAATTTAAAATTACACATTTTTAAGTACTTAAGAGATAGAATGAATTCGGTGTGGGGGTATGAGTAAGCTTTTCATTAAAATCTCAGTTCGGCCTATCAAGTGGGGTTCATTCTGAGTATTGCCTTACTTAATTTGCATTTTAGCATGGTTTTGTCTCTTAAGCATCGAATTAAAGGTATCTGGGAGCATACTCTGCAGGGCTGAACAACCCCAAGAGGCCTGTTTTACATTTTAGCATATGTTTCGTACAAATATTTGGGAAGATACCCTGGAAGCAACGCCTCGCATCTTCTCTTTCGTGTGCTGGGGGTGCTAGGGGAAGTACCCATCTACCCCAAGCCATCCAGGAGGTCTGTGGGAACTTCTAAAAGCCAGCTTTTGCCTTTTAGGGGACGTAGTGAAAAGCCAGGGTGTCGTGGGTAACAAGGTGTCAAGGAATTAAGAAAAGGGGTAGATGGAAACCAAAGGAATGTGCCCCAAGTCCTCTGGCTGGGTCTCAAATTTTGCAGTAGATGTTGGAAAACCTCCAGCGACCCAGTAGTTAAGGAGGCTGAGAGAAGCCCAGACTCCTCCCAGATCACTAAGGAATGTAGAATATGGTTACACTATACATAGAGGGTGTCTCTATCATCCTATTGTTGGTAGAGGAAAGGAGGAAGGCCTTGGTGTTTTTAAAAATCAGTTTCACCCAGACAATATGTAGACCACAACAGGTTTGTTCTTTCTGTTCTGTCCTCTTGGTGTTTAGCTAAAAAAAAAAAAAAAAAAAAAAAAAAAAAAAAAAAATTGGTAGGAAAACTTTTTCCCCCTTCCCCCTTACTTTGTAAAAGTACAGACACATGTTGTAAAATAAACTATGCAATAAGAAGCCTTTGTCTCTTGGAAACATATTTACATCTTCTCTGTTTCCTTTGGGGTCAGAGCTGTCACAATTGACTCACTGTTGTTCAGATGGTATCAAGTAACAAGTTGTATACCCCCTGACTTAGATACAGTTTCACAAGTTAAGAAACAAGTACACAGAAAAGGTAAACTACAGCCCAGATTTATATTTAGAAGCAGCTGCACTTCTTTCAAAGGGACTAACTTTAAAGAAACAGCCCAGGGGTTTAATGAAAATAGTGACATTGATCAGCCACCTGTTCCTTCCTGTCCTCTACAAGATTGAGGTAAGACAATTGGACCAGAACCCATGAAGTAGATCTTTACTGACAATGGAAACTCAGAAAGTATGTCTGAGAAAACCTGTTAACCTGACCTGAACTTTGGAACTTCAGTTACTACATGTTCGTGAATCTGTGTTTTCCCAAATGCGCCATAGAAGGCAGTTAGTTACACCAAGAGTTGATGCTTTGTGCACTTAGAATCTTGAGACAGATCATGTTCCCTGGATACGTGTAACTCTGGGTAGAAACAATAACATAAATATGTTTCTGAAGACTCCTTCCTTCCTCCACCAGACACACAGGGCCCAAGCCTCCTGGTATACAATTAGTCTTCATTTCCCTCCCTCATTAGCCCTGCCAATCACCAAGCTTGTGTATATTCCTCAGTTACCTTTTTGTGTTCTCCCTTCTTTAGAGTTCTTCTTGATCTTAATCTGGGCCTGCTTCACCTGGAAAACACATCAGAGAGCACATAGGAGGACCCCAGAGTGGCCTTCTTTTTTTTTTTTAACTTATTTTATTAGATATTTTCTTCATTTACATTTCAAATGCTATCCCGAATGTTCCCTATACCCTCCCCGACCCTGCTCCCCTGCCCACCCACTCCCACTTCTTGGCCCTGGTGTTCCCCTGTATGGGGCATATAAAGTTTGCAAGACCAAGGGGCATCTCTTCCCAACG
>NC_034598.1:9402035-9406961 GCF_900095145.1 Mus pahari
CTGAGTAGTACTCCATTGTGTAAATGTACCACATTTTCTGTGTCCATTCCTCTGTTGAGGGACAAAAATTCAGGGAACAGCAGATGCTGGCAAGGATGTGGAGAAAGAGGAACACTCCTCCATTGCTGGTGGGATTGCAAGCAGAGCGGTCTTCTATGGATGTATTGGTTATCACCTATAATTGATTAGTGTACCCTAAAACCATCTTGAAATGTTTTTCTGTGTAGTATTTGAAATGAGTGTTCATCTTGAACAAGTTCTGTGCTCTAGCTAAAGGTGAGGATTAAAATATAATTATGATGTTGAACACATGATAGGAATTGTCTTACTTAATATTCATAACATTCCATGAAGCTGCTTTTGTTATCTCCAAATCACCTAAGGGAGCTGAATCTTACGTTAGTTGCTAAGAAGTACTGAAATGTGGACTTATAACTTCTTTCCAATTCCATCTCTGGAGTTTTTAAGCTTATGCTAATCTGATTTGGTAAATTCCTGTAACAATCTACATTTTACCTTATCTAAGGCCCGTATTTTCACAGATTAAAATAACATTTTTACCTTGAATTCTTACTTCTTTAAGTGGTATCTTTTTCTTGCCAATGGTGCATAATCTAACTAACATCATATTCACCGATCAGCGGGGCATTAGATTTCCTTGAGTTAGGCAGAAGCAACCACTCTTAGGAAAATCTCAGAGGTTTAAAACAACAAAAAAAAATGTTTTTCTAGCTCCAACAAAGTCAACAAAGGATCATTGTGGATCTCTTTAGCACTTACCCTCCATGCGATGGCTTGGGATGTACTTCACGTACACACAGTCACTTTAGGGAAGGTGGAGATTTGGGGAGCTTCCAGGACAGGGCCATATATATTGTCTATAGAGTTAGTCCTAGAGATCTGACCAACCCATAGGGAAGCTAAGAAGCGGAAGCCTTCCAAGTCCTCCAAAGGATAGGAGAAATGGAGGCAAATATTTAGTCTTGGTATCACAAACACATCTTCGGTTCATTGAAACGTGGTTGGTATGGTCTGCCAGAGTAAACATCAAAACCAAATGTCCAATGACTGGTCTTTTTGATTTAAATATACTTCAGAATTCAAGATTATGTTTAACTGAAAAGAACAAAAAATTCTAGAGTGAAATTCAAGAAGAGCTTCTAGAAACGGCACAGTTCTAGTTGGCATATGACTTTACCCATGCAAGAGGCACTCTTGGGCATCTGTGGCCTCCTGAAATCACACAGAAACTCTGCCCTGGGCCTCCTATGCATCTGCTTCTTCATGGGTTTTGTTGAAGTGGTTGTTTGCCTTTTGCTTTTGTTTCATTTTTCTTGAGAGTGGGTTCCTGTCTAGGTTTATTGTTTTATTCATTAACTCAATAAACAAATGTTATTTACTGCACTGTTCTGAGTGCCTGGCAACAGCACACACACAGTTTGAGAACTGACAGGTTCTCAAACCTCACAACGTTTGGTTCTTCAGTTTATTGTTCATTTGTTTTGTGACAATCTTGCTTTGTAGCCTAGGCTAGCCTTAGATTTAAGATTCCCCTTCCTCAGTCTCTCTGGGGCTAGGATTATAGTGTGTGACATCATGTCCCATCCTCACAAACTTTAGAGCCCAAAAGAAAACAAGCAACCAAATAACAAAGCAAATGGTGTTATTTTATTGGCTGGTTGGTTAATTAGTTACTTTTAATAATTTATTTAATTTTAATTTTTATATGCATTGCCATGAGGGTATCAGATCCCCTGGAACTGGAGTTAAAGATAGTTGTGAGCTGCCATGTGGGTGCTGGGAATTGAACATGGATCCTCTGGAAAAAGCAACCACTGCTCTTAATCAATGAGCCATCTCTCCAGCCCAGTTTTTGTTTTTGTTTTTTCCACTCAATTATTTTTGAGACAGGGTTATTTTTTTTACCCTCACTTTGGTAGCTCATCTAAATTTTCCTCAAACCTGTAGCAATCCTCCTACATCCGCCTCTTAGGTGCAAAATGTAGCGGTTGTAAGTCAACTTTAACTAAAACACAGAAGCCTCTATGTGGAAAGTCTGGACTTGTATGGGGAAAAGATGAGAAGGACCTGTCGGTGCACAGAGCCTAGACCCCAGGAGGAAAGGGCTGGAGTAAGTTTAAAGGAGCTGAAGGACGGGTGCTCAGCAGGGGTGGAGCCAAATGGAGACCATGGGGACAATGCTTCACAGGTGTGAGAGAGCAGTCCATAGCACAATTGTAGTGAGGCTGCAGAGCATGGCAGAGCATGGTAACAGAAGGAGATCTGAAAGGCAGGGTGGCTGGACAGATGTCCAGTGCAAAAGCATTCTGCCTGGGAAGATGAGGTTCCTTCCACTTCTGCTTTGTGTCTGTAGCACAACTGGCCATAAGCTTAGCCACCAAACACCAAGAGAGCCCAAATGGTCACAGCCTTGAGTGGGGACCCTCCTCCTGCTGCTGCAGGAGCACTGCATATCCTTGGCCACTCCAGGTGAAGGCCACCCCCCTAGCCAGAAGAGGCAGGATGGGCTTCCCTTCGTCACTGGCGTGTAAGAAGTTCCCAGTCTCAGATCAGCTTTGTGCAAATGTGATGTACTTTACAGTAGAACGAGGGGCCCGAGTCTTTCTGGCAGGGGAGGGGCCTCAAATACGTCATCCTAGTTTACTGATCAGTTCTTCATTTGTGGAATGACCATTGTAATTGATATTTCAAAATATTGCTGTGATGATCACAAACTGTGTATTTCAGTGACTTGGAAGTAACCCACAGCTTTCTGTATACAAAACTGTGTAATTTGCTCTTCTAAAGACTATTACTATTTCCCTAAGGCCTCTGGCTTATCTGTACATACTAATACAGTTAGATGACAACCAAAAGAAACTGACACATGGGGAACAATTGTCTATGTAATAAAAACATCCTTCATTTCCAAATTAATGCATAATAGTGTCCCTCTGGATACTAACTTGTTAAAGCATATTAATTTTAATTTGCAAAGATGAGAATTTCAGATACACCTTTGAGAATATTATAGTTGTACCCATCTGAGACAAGCATGACAGGACCTATAAACTCAAGGACAAAGTGATTTTGAGTTATAATTTTTAATTCTTACTCATCAAAGCAGAAATCAAAGTACTTATTTACTCCAAATGTCTCTGTGAAAAAACAAAACAAAACAAAACAAAACGCTATAAGCTCAGCTATTGAAGCTCAGCTATTGAAACACACAAGTGAATATGTGGCTTTATGTGTAGTAAGCATGGGAGACAAGTGAAGCCCACCCAAATGAGAACAAAGGCTATTTATTTAGAGCAAGGGAGTCAGCCACCATCACTTGGTCTTGGCAGAGAGTCAAAGGCAGGCATAGGAGTGGGAAGGCTTCACAGTGGGAAGAGGAAAAAAAGAGAAAGAAAGGCTCCAGGTGTGCTCTGATTGAAGGCTGCTCACCAGGGAAGGCTGCAGACAGGCTAACTGAAGAAGTGGGTATATACCTCGCTGAGTGGAAGCAAGGTGTACTGTATGATCACGGTAGAGAGCATATTTGGCTTGTCCTGGTTGGCTATGAGCTAGAAGGGAATTGGTAAGGAATTGGAAAGCTGCCAGGAATTGACCAAGTCTGAACCTTACTGCTGGCAGCCAGAGATAGTGGCTTGGCTGCGCTGGGTTTTGCTGCAGCCTGTCAGTCTGAGTCCTATTGCCATATGTGGGCTGGCCATTGTCCATTTGTCAATCTCTCGCATCATTAATTAGAAAATAAAGTAAGTTTGAAAACCAACAAGAAACTAGATCAAAGGCTAGGTGTAAGGCAGCTCCCATCTGTGGTGAATGAATGTTTGCTATGTTGAGAAGTGTTTTGTTTGTCTCTGCTATTTCTTTTATATCCCATGTATCCTTACATTCAAATCAGGCTTTGGCATCTATGGCTTCAGGAGAAAGCTATTATACAGGAAATCCACAGATAAAATGATTTGCATATGACTTTCAAGTTTTTTGATTGGTTGGTTAGGGTTTTGGGGGGGCGGGGAGGAAGTGGGGATGAGACAGGGTTTCTCTGATTAGCCTTGGCAGTCTTGGAACATCCCCTGTAGATCAGGCTGGCCTCGAACTCACTGAGATTTGCCTATCTTTGCCTCCCAAGTGTTGAGATTAAAAGTGTGCACCACCACTGCCCAGCGACTTTAGAATTTTAAAATGGGCTTGTGAAATCTAAAGCAATAGCAGTAGTTAGGGGAAAAAAACTATTTTTGTTTAAGTCTGAAAACCCTGGATTTTGAGTATCAGGACTCAGTGGTATGAAAGATTCTGACTATAAAGTCTGTGTGAAATTGACATTTACAAAAAAGAGAAACCAAGGTGTGGTGGTTTGCATAGCTTAGGGCATATGGTGGTTTGAGTGTGCTTGATCTAGGGAGTGGCACTATAAGGAGGTGTGGCCTTGTTGGAGGAAGTATGTCACTTTTAACATAGGGTTTGAGACCCTCCTTCTAGCTGCCTGGAAGCCAGTCTTCTCCTGGATGTCTTCAGATCAAGATGTAGAACTCTCAGCTCCTTCTCCAGCACCATGTCTGCCTGCACACTGCTGTGCTTCCTGCTATGGTGATAATGGACTAAACCTCTGAAACTGTAAGCCAGTCCCCATTAAATGTTTGCCTTACAAGAGTTGTGTTGGTCATGTTGTCTCTTCACAGCAATGGTAACCTTAAGACACAAGGGAGTTTTTCTAATTCAGAAAGAGATCACAGCTCCCTGTGTTTGAGAAAAAGCAGTAGTAGAAGAGAAATGGAGCACAGATACTGGAGAGATTGTCACTGTATATTCCTAGCTGGGTCCCAGCGCTTGAGCAAGAGGGAGAGAGCACATGAAACAGTTGCCAAAACACAGAAGTGGATGCTCACAGTCAGCTATTGGATGGAACACAGGGTC
>NC_034598.1:9407057-9410494 GCF_900095145.1 Mus pahari
CCCTTGGTCTTGCAAACTTTATATGACCCAGCACAAGGCAAGGCCTGGGCCAAGTAGTGGGAGTGGGTGGGTAGGGGAGCAGAGGTGGGGGGAGGGTATAGGAAACTTTCGGGATAGCATTTGAAATGTAAATAAAGAAAATAATAATAATAATAATAATAATAATAAAAAAGAAACAGTTGCCAAGTCTAAAGGACTCTGAAGGTAGGAGAAAAAGAATAGATGTGGCTCAAACCTTCCTTCCAAGATGGAACGCACAACAGAAGCTAGCCATAGAGAATGCACCAGCCCAACATGGTCCAGGCAGGCACATGGAGATATATAAGGAGTCTGGCCAGAAGGTCCTGGGTGTCTCTAAGTCCCCCTCATCCATCGTGTTTTATGTGTGACTGAGAATGGGACAAGCATGACTCTGAGACAAGATCCAATTGCTGTAATCTGTACCCAAAGTATTTAGAGATTCAGAGGATTCTCCCATCTTGGTGTATGACATAAAAAGAATGTCATGGCTAAGGAGCAAATGCACCCACTCTCCAGACCAGGTTCAGACCAGCCTGGGGAGGAAAGCGTGAAGGTGTGAGCAAGGCCCATGACCCTGAGGCTGTCTGGAGACTTCGCTTCCATCTCCTCATGTCAGTGCTAGGAAATAGATTGACTCTGATTATAAAAAACAAAAAGATGCTATTTGGCAAATGCTTGTGGGTTTTACATCAATGTGGCTCATGTGTTTGTTTACTCTCCAACTCAAATTTGCTTTTTTCAGTTTGAAAAATAGAGTTTTCCATCTCCTTAAGTAAATTTGCAGGGCATTATTTGCCTCATTGTTTTCTATATAAATAGAAGTGAAAATAGCTTATGGCTCCAAAAAATATCATAAGATCCATTGAAACACAAAATATTGCTAATCAAAAGTTAATTGAGATTTTATGGATCTGTTACAAGTCTAAGTAAAGCTTATTCCTTAACACATAATATTTGTGCTATCTCAAAGGACAACCCTGTCCATTAAAAGGTGACTGAAAATGCCAACATACATGGTACTGTAAGCCCGGTCAGTGGCAGATGGATCTCTGTGAGTGTTTGAAGCCAGCCTGGTCTAAAGAGATCCGTTCTCAAAAGAAAGAAAAGAAGAGAAAAGAAAAGAGAGAAAGAAAAGGAAAGGGGAAGAAAAGAAAAGAAAGGAAAAGGAAAAAGCTAAGGCAAAGCTTGGCATTAGAAGGTGGCTCGTTGGTTAAGACAGCATGTTGCTCTTCAGAGGACCCAAGCTTCGTTCTCAGCACCCGCATCTAGAAGCTCAACACTGGCTCCAAGAAGATCCAATTCATACACATATACATATATTGAGAAATAATAAAGTTAGACCTTTTACAATAAATATCATAAGACTAATTTATGCACACAACATTGTTAACTAATCAAAATTACCAGGTTTAAAATTCCAGTAAATATCACCTTAGTATCTCAATTCTCTTTAAGTTCCTTTGCTTCCCTCACTCTTGCTCCTTCCCTGCCTTCCTGTTTAATTTTGAGATAGTGTCTTGCTTTGTAGCAGCTCCCAACCCCCAGATCTGTTACTATGTAGCCTGTCTTAGTTAGGGTTTCATTCCTGTGAACAGACACCATGACCAAGGCAACTCTTCAAAGGACAACATTTAATTGGGACTGGCTTACAGTTTCTGAGGTTCAGTCCATTATCATCATGTTGGGAAACATGGCAGCAGGCAGACAGACATGGTATTGGAGGAGCCAAGTTCTACATCTTGATCCAATGGCAGCCAGGCTATCTTCTGCAAGTAACCAGGAAGAGGGTCTCTATTCTGCACTGGGTAGACCTTGGACATAGGAGCCTCAAAGCCTACTTCCATGGTGACTCACTTCCTTCAACAAGGCCACACGTCCTCCAACAATGCCACACCTCCTAATGGTGCCACTTCCCATTGGCCAAGCATATTTAAACCACCATATCCCCTATGTTACTCTTGAATTCTGGAATTTTCCCACCTCAGTCTTCTGAATTCTGAGGTTACAGATATGAACCAATAAAAAGAGGCCTTAAAAATGTTTCCTTACAGGCTGGAGGGATGGCTCAGCAGTTAAAAGCACTGGCTGCTCTTCCAGAGGTCCTAAGTTCCATTCCCAGCAACCACATGGTGCCTCACAGACATCTGTAATGAGATCTGATGCCGTCTTCCAGCGTGCAGGTGTACATGCAGATAGAGTACTCATATGCATAGAATAAATCTTTTTCTAAAAAATGTTTACTTATTTCACACCATAGGGGAAAAAAAGGAGATCTGAACAAATTCCATCTTGCTGACTCCCCAAGAGATGAAGCAGTTTGACCCATGCCACACTGCTGCTCTTCCATGCTCAGACATTTTAACACTTTTGGGGTGAAAAATCAAGCTCATGGATGTGTTAAATAATTATAATTTCATCTTCATTCTAATTTTTGCATGGTTGTTATGGAAACTAAATCATCCATAACAAAATACTCAACACTTCAGAAGTAACATACTTTATTTTAATATTTTCCAATCAAACATGGTGTTCAGTAAACAGTGACAAAGGACAGAGACCTGTTTTGACCCACCTCCTCTGAGAAACATTATGTGTAGCAAGAAACACTTTTCTACCACATAAGATTTGTCTTCAGTGTGCTCTTGGGCCATATGTTGCCTTTTATTATACCCTAGAGGGGAAATGTTGAACGGAAAAGACTTCCAAGTTTTAAGTATAAGACTATGTTATACATTTCTGTAGGAAAAAAAAAATCATCAAAAACTAAATAGATAAGTTAAAGATTCAATAGCTATCCTGGGATAGCAACTGTATGTTTGTTTTGTTTAATTACATCACAGCTACTAAATTCATATATCAGATGTTAAGGAAGAATTCTTGCCTCAATATTTTTTTTATGTCAGGGTCTCACTTTATAGTTCTGGATGACCTGGAACTCATAGAGATCTTACCTGTCAAGCCTTCTCACAGGCACAAGAAGTCTGACTGCTAATAATTTATAGTACTAGGCAATAACTATGATTGACAACAATTATCTATTTGAACAGTTCAAATACCTATTGGAGAGCATATTGATTATTCCCAATGCAAAAATTGATAAATATGAAATGATAAATATACGAGTTAATAGATATTTTATTTTATGGTCTGTCTATTAAACACTATATACATATATTGAAATGTCAGACTGAACCCCATAAATATGTGTTATTAAAATGTAACATTTTAAGCTGGGTGTGGTGGAACATGCCTTTAATCTCAGTATGCAGAAGGCAAGGATAGGCAGAGGCCAACCTGGTCTACAGAGCAAGTTCCAAGCAAGCCAGAGCTATAGACACAGTGAGAAGCGCTCTCTCTCTCTCTCTCTCTCTCTCTCTCTCTCTCTCTCTCTCTCTCTCTCTCTCTCTCTGTGTGTG
>NC_034598.1:9410524-9416043 GCF_900095145.1 Mus pahari
CTCTCTCTCTCTCTCTCTCTCTCTCTGTGTGTGTGTGTGTGTGTGTGTGTGTGTGTCTGTCTGTCTCTTCTCTCTCTGTCTCTGTCTGTGTGTGTCTGTCTGTCTGTCTGTTTCCCTCTCTGTCTCTGTCTGTCTGTCTCTGTCTCTGTCTCTGTCTGTATATCTGTATCTTTCTCTGTCTTTCTCTGTCTCCATATATGTGTGTGTTATATAATTTCAATTTAAAAGACAGGTACATATGTTTATTTTAATGGGAAGGGAGTGGGAACTCAGGAGATTGGAGAGCAGGTCGAGGGGCTCAGGAGGCCAAGCCACAGGAAGACTTCATCTAAGCCTTAATTCTGCAGCTCCCTAGGAACCAGCACAACACACTCCACCATCTCACAAGCTGCCTTAAATGTTCTTTCCATCTTAAGGGGCAAGACTCAGGAGAAGGTCAAACCATTGAAGAATCCATTCCATGTGCCACTATGTGAGGAGCTTGAGACTCAAATCAGTTGGCTTCTAGAATGGAAAGGATTCCAAGATTCAAACTAGACCAGACCTAATGAGAAGTGGCCCCAAAGATCATGACAATGTCACCCCTGTGGCCATTTTGTAGCAAATCATTCCATTAAAGAAGGAAATGTGGGTCTGTGGAATAATTCTTCAAAGTCAGGCAAAGGTTAAATTATGCAAACATTAAATATTGCAAATCAAAACCTTACTGACCTAGAAATTCATACTAATAGATATATTTGCAACCTCTAAATGCAAACTTTAAAAGGCAAATTGGGTAACCCATATGCTAAGCATCAATTAATTAGGATGCTTAAGGAGTGAAATGCTCTTATTAGCTAAGTTTCTGACTGGCGGTGATTAAGCCCTTAAAAAGACACACAGACCCATATATTTCAGTTCTTGCCACTGAAATTCCTTATGACATGTTTGAATTGTGAGAATGTTTTGCAGTGCTTCAGAACTGTTGATGCTACTATGTGGAACTGTAAAGTGTGGTGGGTATGGACTGGTCTAAATGTGCCCAGTCCCAGGGTGTGTGCTCATTTATGAATTTTAACTACGCTTCTGGTAGAAGCTTATCTTTGGTCTTTCACTGTGTAAACAACAGATAAAGTGGTGGATTTATTTCATTTAAACATGCATTTGGCCGGGCAGTGGTGGTGCACACCTTTAATCCCAGCACTTGGGAGGCAGAGGCAGGCAGATTTCTGAGTTCAAGGCCAGCCTGGTCTACAAAGTGAGTCCCAGGACAGCCAGGGCTATACAGAGAAACCCTGTCTCAAAAAACCAAAATCAAACAAACAAACAAACAAACAAAAAACATGCATTTGGTGAACATTCATTGAGACGTTGGGACTGATTAATTTGGGTATGTGATGTTTTCTATTTGAAAGGTTTTTTTTTAATAATAGAGTTTTAATTAAAACAAAGCAAAATAAAGCCAAACAAGGTGGTACAGGCTTTAAATCCCAGCCCTTGGGAGGCAGAGGCAAGCATGTTCGTGTGAGTTTGAGGCCAGCCTGGTCTACATAGTGAGTTCTGGTACACACAGGGCTATGGAGAGAGACCTGTATAGAAATAAAATAAAACAAAAGAAAGAAAAACAAGCATTGTTCTGAGAGCCTACTAAATACAAGCACATTAGTAAGCACTGTGGAAATAAATTAAGGAAAAAAAATTAAAAATTGAGCACACAGACACAAATAGGAAGTAGATTTAATGGGAAGACCTAGGGTATGTTGAAGGAAAGAATAAGTGGTTGATATACTCAAAATATATTGTATATATACATATGTGTGTGTGTGTGTGTGTGTGTGTGTGCTCAATTTTTAATTTTTTTCCCCTTAAATTATTTACTCACTGCTGTGAACAGACCCCATGACCAAGGCAAGTCTTATAAGGACAACATTTAATTGGGGCTGGCTTATAGGTTCAGAGGGTCAGTCCAAGGCAGGAGCATGGCAGCATCCAGACAGGCATGGTGCAGGAGGAGCTGAGAGTTCTACATCTTGTTCTGAAGGCAAACAAGAGAATTTTGACGTCCAGGCTGCTAGGAAGATGGTATTAAACCCCACGCCCACAGTGACACACCTAATCCCACAAGGCCACACCTCCTAATGATGCCACTCCCTGGACCAAACCTATGCAAACCATCACACTCACTTTATATCCAGATTGCAGATCATCATAGCTCCCCTCCCTCCTCTCCTCCCAATCCCACCCTTACATCCCCATTCTCCCTTCCTCTTCTCCTTTGAGAAGGAAAGCCTCCCCCCCCCCCATGGGTACCAACCTGCCCTAGCACATCAAGTTACAGCAGGACTAAATGCAACCTCTCCCACTGAGACCAGACAATGCAGCCCAGTTAGGGGAAAGGGATTCAAAAGGAGGCCACAGAGTGAGAGTCAGCCCCACTTACTCCCTCCACTTGTTAGGGGACCCACATGGGGATCATGTTGCACACCTGCTACATATGTGGGGGGTAAGAGAGACGAGGTCCAGCCATGCATGCCCTTTGGTTTGTGGTTCAGTTTCTGTGAGCCCCCATGTCCCCAGACCATCTTATGGTGTCCTTGACCCCTCCAGCTCCCTCAATCCTTCTCCCAAGTCTTTCTCAAAACTCCTTGAGCTCTGCCTAATGTTTGGCTGTGGACCTCTGCCTCTGTTTCCATCAGATGCTGAATAAAACCTCTCAGAGAACAGTTATACTAGGTTTCTGTCCGCAAGCATAGCAGAGTATCATTAATCAGGGTTGGGCTCTCTCCTATGTGATAGGTTTCAAGTTGGGCCAATCATAGGTTGGCCATCCCCTAATCTCTATCCCTGAACAGCTTTTAGGCAGGACGAATTTTGGGTTGAAGTTTTTGTGGATGAGTTGGGGTTCCCCTCCTTCCACTGGAAGTGCCTCATTTATACAAGAAGTGGCCATCAGCCTCCATATCCCCTGCTGCTAGGAGTCTCAACTAGGGACACCCTCACAGACTCCCAGGAGCCTCCCCCATCTCAGGTCTCCAGCTCATCCCAGAGATGCCCTCCCCCCACTGATTTCTCTTCTCTCTCCCAGCCCTCTCAACCATCCACCCCCTCTCCACACACCCGATCTTCCCATTCCCCTCTCTACCCCTTCTCCTGCCCATTTCTCTCCCTCTACCTCCAATGTCTATTTTATTCCCCCTTCTGTGTGAAATTCAAGCATTCTCCCTTGGACCCTCCTTGTTACTTAGGTTTTTTGGGGTCTGTGGATTATAGTATGGTTATCCTGTATTTTATGGTTAATATTCACTTACAAGTGAGTACATACTATGAGTATCTTTCTGGGTCTGGGTTACCTCACTCAGGATGTTATTTTCTAGCTTCATCCATTTGCCTGCAAATTTCATTTCTTTGTTTTTAATGGCTAAGTAGTATTTCATCATGTAAAATGTACCACATTTTCTGATTCCATTCTTCAGTTCAGGGACATCTAGGTTGTTTCCAATCCTGATTAGATTCTGAAAAAGCAGTTGACAAAATCCAGCATTTCTTCATGATAAAAATCTTGGCGAGATCCGGGATACAAGGTGCATACCTAAACCCTAAAAGGGCAATATACAACAAGCCAGTAGCCAACATCAAATTACATGGAGAGAAACTTAAAACAATTCCACTAGTAGCAGGGATAAGACAAGGCTGCCCACTCTCTCTGTATCTATTCAATATGGTACTTGAAGTTCTAGTCAGAGCAGTAAGTCAACTAAAGGAGGTCAAGGGGATGCAAATTGGAAAGGAAGAAGTCAAGGTGTTACTATTTGCAGATGATACGATAGTATATATAAGTGACCCCAAAACTTCTACCAGGGAACTCCTACAGCTGATAAACACCTTCAGAAAAGTATCTGAATACAATATTAACTCAAAAACCTTAGTAGTCCTCTTTTTAACAAATGGTAAAGGGGCTGAAAAAGAAATTAGGGGAACAACACCGTTTACAATAGCCACAAATAATGTAAAATATCCTGATGTAACTCTAACCAAGTAAGTGAAAGACCTATATGACAAGAACTTCAAATCTCTGAAGAAGGAAATAGAAGATATCAGAAGATGGAAAATTTTTGCATGCTCATGAACCTGTAGAATTAACATAGTAAAATGGCCATCTCACCAAAAGCAATCTACATGTTCAATGCAATTCCCATCAAAACTCCAACACAATTCTTTACATATCTTGAAATAACAATTCTCAACTTCATATTGAAAAAAAAAAACAAACAAACTAGAATAACTAAAACAATGTCGTACAATAAAAGAACTTCTGAAGGTATCACCATCCCTGATTTCAAGCTGACTACAGAGAAATAATAATAAAAACTGCATGGTATTGGCATAAAAAAAAAAAAAAAAAAACAGACAGGTTGGTGAATGGAAGAGAATCGAAGATGCAGAAGTAAACCCGCACACTTACAGACACTTGATTTTTGACAAAGAAGCCAAAACCACACAATTGGAAAAGAAAGCTTCTTCAAAAAATTGTGCTGGTCTGCATGTAGAAGAATGCAAATAGATCCATAGTATTACCCTGCAGAAACCTCAAGTCCAAGTGGGTGGAAAAAACCTCAACATAAAATCAGATACATTAAATCTAATAGAAAAGAAGATAGGAATAGCCTTGAATGTATTGGTACAGGAGACAACTTCCTAAGCAGAACACCAACAGTTCAGGCGTGAAGATCAACAATCAATAAATGGGACTTCAAAAACACAAAAGCTTCTATAAGGCAAAGGACAACATCAATAGGACAAATCGGCAGCCTACAAGATGGGAAAAGATCTTTGCCAACCTTACATCTGACAGAGAGCTAATATCCAAAATATATTTTTTAAAAAGCTCAAGAAATTAAACACCAACAAAGCAAATAACCCAGTGAAGAAATGGGGTACAACGCTAGACAGAGAGTTCTCAACAGAGGAGTCTCTAATGGCCAAGAAGCACTTAAAGAAATGTTCAACATCCTTAGCCATCAGGGAAATGCAAGTCAAAATAACTCTGAGATTCCATTTTACACTGGTCAGAATGGCTAAGATCAAAAAATTCATGTGACAGAACATTCTGGTGAGTATGTGGAGGGAGCAGGGGGAACATTCCGCCATTGTTGGTGGGAGGGCAAACATATAACCACTTTGGAAATCAACTCAGTGGTTTCTCAGAAAACTGGGAACAGTTCTACCTCAAGATCCAGATATAGCATTCCTGGGCATACATCCAAATGATGCTCCACAGGGACACTTGCTTCCTCTTATTTTTAACCTATTGAGTCCAGTTAGTGTTGTCTATATGCACATGGGCATAGGTTCATACACTGGGCTTGGGCAACGACATTTGTAAAAGTAACTTTTACTCACCAGATCCTGAGATGAGATGAGATGAGATGAGATGAGAGGCATACCCAAGTTTTACAAATACATGGCTGTCTTAGTCAGGGGTTCTATTCCTGCACAAACATCATGACCAAGAAGTAAGTTGGGGAGGAAAGGGTTTATTC
>NC_034598.1:9416943-9486334 GCF_900095145.1 Mus pahari
TTTCTTTTTTGGTTTTTCGAGACAGGGTTTCTCTGTATAGCCCTGTCCTGGAACTCACTCTGTAGACCAGGCTGGCCTCGAACTCAGAAATCTGCCTACCTCTGCCTCCCGAGTGCTGGGATTAAAGGTGTGGGCCACCACGCCCGGCTGCACTGCTCTTAAGTAGCCTGTGTCTCCTGGCTGTTCTCATGAGAATTGGGCATAGCCTATCTCTGACTCATTTTGTCACATCTTTTGTCATTTTGTCTGTCCCTCAATTAGATGTCACTTACAAACATGGCTGCCTCCTTCCACAAACTACTTTTACCTTCATTATTTTGGATAAAAGGCATGTACTGAGTGTGTGTCTGTATTCCAGCCAAAGGTATTAAGGTGTCTGTCCCAGCTGGATCACATAGACCTCGGTCTTTGGATATGATACCTTGTCAGAGCAGTCATGCTACTGGATTAAAATTCCTTTACACATAGTGGCCACTCTTGTAAAGAAAAGTGGCTGTCCATCTCAGCAGTCATCACCTGCCAGCAGTTTCTCAGTAAGGCATGGGTCCTTGAGCTTCTCCCTACTCCACTCTGATGCACATTTTAAAAAGCAGAAGACTGATTCTGAGTCACAGATAGAAGTGATGACCATTTGAATTGAACCCAGAAGCAAAATGAGTAGAGCATTGTCAAATGAGGAAGGAGAAAAGGAGGGTTTTAGACAGAAGGGACAGATGTACAAAGGTGGCAAGATTTGAATATGCACAGGGTTAAGGGAAACAAAATCATTCAGTGTGCCAGTGGTGGATGTGTCAAAGGGAGTCCATGGGTAAGATAAGAGCAGATTGAGAGTGACTTCATGATAACAGGCTGTGGACATCTTGTGGGACTTCTTGAAGCCGGTGTATAATAAAATATCATAGTGAGAAGGAGGTGTAATTCAGTGGTAGAGCAATTACCTAGCATCAAGGGAGTCCTGGTTTGATCCCAAGCACCACAAAAGTAAATAAACAAAGTAAAATAAAATACAGGATTAATAAGATCACATATACAGGCTTAATACAGTAAGATCAACCAGGCAACAAGGAGGAGATGTCAAAAATTAGAAGCTACATAAATGGATTTGCAGCAGTCCCGAAGGCAACAGATGACTTCAGGAAGTAGTGATCGGGAGAGGTTTCCCCCATATGTACCTTATTGATAGAATCTATAGGAATTATTATCTGTTATTATACTATGGGAACAATGATGAAATTAATATTTTGGGTAATAGAGTTCATTGTGTAATAACTCATTTTGCAAAGGCAACAGTGATTATTACATCTCTACTAAGCTCATTAACTAAAGAAAATAGTAGAGCTCTGGAAGACCCTCCTCCAGTGGGACAGCCATATACACAGATTGCCTGACTTTACAGGGACCCAGAAAGCAGCCCCATCACCCCAGACTCAATTCCACCCACTCTAGTCTCCCCTCGAGTCACCAAATCTGCCTCCTATCTCCAATCTCTGGCCCAGTGAGCAAAAGACATGACCAACTGCCTAAGTCCAGATACCCAAGTCCATTGGGAAAATATAGGCAATATGGAAAGCCAAGACAGTATGTCTTCCTCCAAAAAAATCACTGACCCCCTAGTAGTGGTCCCCTAGAAGAAAAAAATAGATGAAATTCAAAACACAAAATTCAAAAGAACAACTCTGAAAATGTTCAAAGAGTTCAAAGAATTTATAGAGAACATAAACAAATACCCAAATGACTTGAGAGAGGTTGGGAATGAACTGATTGAAACAGAAAAAAAAACAAATGATCAAATAAATAAATGAAATAGGGGCAACAATGATATGAAAATTTAATTAAATGAGAAGATACAAATACTAAAGAAAAACCTAACCTAAAATGAAGCTGGAAACAAAAATTTCAACTGGTCATATACAAAGCTCAGTGGAAAGCCACACCAACAGAATGGGTCTTCTGGAAGACAGATAAGGTAGAAGAATTGAATTACTCAAATAAAATGATATATTAAAAAAAACCTCATGAATATGAAATGCAAGATCTTTAGAGCACCATAAAAGACCATACCTATGAAATATGATTAGGGAAAGTAGAAAGTAATTCCAGGTCAAGACATAGAAAATGCTTTCAATAAAAAACAAACAAACAAAAAACAACAACAACAAAAAAAAAACAAAAAGAACTTTAAAAAAAAAACCCTCAATTTTGAAAAACAGATACCCATCCACATACAAGAGGCTTAAAGAATATTAAATAGATAGAACCATAGACGAAAACTCCATATGGTACATTATAGTTAAAACTAAAAACACAGAATAGAGAAAGGATACTAAAATCTGCTAGAGAAAAGAGCCAACTCGCAAATCACATAACAGCTGTGTATGTGATGGAAAATTCTAAAGCCAGAAAGGCTTGGAAAGATGTATTCCAAGCTCTAGAACACCTTAATTTCCAATCTAAAATACTGTACCCAGCAAAGCATTCCTTTATAAATTAATGCTTTATTCCTTTATTACTACTCCTAAGCCAACTCTCAAGAGGAAATGGGGAGAAATATTTTGAGCTGAAGAGAAGGATAAACTCCCCCTAGAGTCCACAGGGAAAAATGAAAAACATCGGGGTAGTTAATTTTTAAGACACTGTGTAGTGGTATATGCCTTTAATCCCTGCACATGGGAGGCAGATGCAGGCATCTGGCTATGAGTTCAAAGCCAGCCAGAAGTGAGCCCATGTCTTGAAGAAAAGTCTGAGAAAATGCCAAAAACATTTAAAAGTGGAAATTAGTACACATCTTTCAATAATAACTCTGACCTTGGGTGTCTCTGACACCTTAATAAAAGAGCACAAACTGGAAGGTTGGATTAGAAAACAAGATCTATCTTTGTGCTGCTTTCCAGAAACACACCTCACCATCAAGGATAGACCAGTACCTGTGAGTAAAATGATACAAAAAGATATTCCAAGCAAATGGAACTAGTGCGGAAACAGGTCTTGCTGTTTTAATAATGACAAGGTAGACACAAACCAAAAGTGGTTTGAAGAGATAACGAAGGCTATTCATTCTCGTTAAGTGAACAATCCATCAAGATAAATTACAATTTTAAGCATACACACATCAAACACAGGTGTGCCCAATTTCATAAAACAAAACTAGTAGATGTAAAGCCACACACTAACCACCACATAGTCATTGAGGGGGACTTCAGTCCCTCATTCTCTCTAATATATAAATTATCCAGACAAAAATTAAATATTGAAGCAATGGTGTAAAATGATACCATAAACCAAATGGACTTAATAAACATTGCAAAACACCCCACCCAGACACTAAGAAAGGTACATTCTCCTCACCGACATGTGGGATGAGAAGAAGGCCTTAACAAGTATCAGAAAGGTGAAGTGACATCCTGAATTCTGTCCAAACACAATGGAATAAAGATGGTATCAACAGCAAGAGACAAAAGACAAACTGATGAAAGGACCACTACTGAAAGGTAAGTGGGTCGCTGAGAACAAGAAGGGGAAAGTATCTGTAGAATGTGAATGAAAATCCGACATACAAAAAAAAATCTATGGAACACAGTGAAGGCTGCCGTAAGAGAAAAGTTTGTAGCACAAAAAAAAAGCAAGTGATTTCTGGAGTTGGAGAGATGGCTCAGTAACTAAGTGCACTTTATGACCTTGCGGAGGACCCGGGTTCAGTCCCCACATCCACATGAACCACACGGCTCACAACCGTGTGAAACTCCAATTCTCGGGGTCCCGATGTCTCTTCTGACCCTTGAAGCATGGTGCACATGTGCACATGTATGCACCCATAAACAATATATATGTTTAAATTTTTGAAACTTTTCAAATTAATACCTCAATAGCGCAACTTTATAAAAATAAGATCAATCCAAAGCTAAAAGCAGTATATGGAAAGTAATAATAAAGGCCAGAGAAGAAATTAATAAAATACAAACAAACAAATGTTACAAAAAAATGAATAAAATTCCTTGATTTCCTTGAAAAGATAAAGAATATTGACAAATTCTTTATCCAAATTAACCAAAAGAAAGAGAGAATACACAAATAAGTAAAATTTGAGATAAAAAAGATAATAATAGATACCAATAAAATTCAGAAAACTGTAAGATGTTAATTTTAAGTGTATAGTCCAACAATTGGAAAATCTAAACAAAAAGGATGAATTTCTGCATGTATATGACATCAAAATTGAATCAAGATAAATTAATAATTTTTAAAATCTTATTACCCATGTGCTTGAAGCAGTAGCAACAATAACATCAACAATAATAATAATAAATTTCTCAACCAGAAAATATTCTATGACCAGATATAGATTCATTGCGGAATTCTATCAGTTCTTCAAAGAAGAGCAAATATCAATATAATTGAAATTATTTCACAGAAGAAAAAGTGAAGGAATGCTTCCAAATTTTCTATAAAGCCGTTATTAACCTGGTACCCAAACCAGACAAAGACAGAACAAAGAGAGAAAACTACAGAACTTCCTGATAAATAGACATGCAAAAATCCTGAAAAAAAAATGCTTGCAAACCAAACTCAAGATTACACCAAAAAGATCATTCACCATGATCAAGTTGACTTCATTTGTGGAATACAGGGATGATTCAGCACATGGGAATCAATAAATGCATCTCATCACGCAATTAAAAATCACGTGGCCATTTCAATAGATGCAGAAAAGGCTTCCAAAAAATATCTAACATCCCTTCATAAGTAAAAGTCACAAAGAGGCTGGGGATAGCGAGAGCACATACCAACATAACAAAGGCTGTGTGTCCCAGAAGTACAGCCAGCATTAGACTGTCTCACTATAGTCAGAACGGGCATCATCGGATATTCAAATGACAACAAAGACTGGTGGCAGTATAGACTAGTGAAGCATCTTTGGAAATCAATCTAGGGCTTCCACAAAGAACCACAGCCTGACCCAGGTATGCCGCCCCTGTGTGCATACCCAAAAGGATCTATATCAACTACAAAGATGGCTGCGTGTTCGTGCTCTTTCCAGCTCTGTCTTTAGTAGCTAGAAAATGGAATCAGTCTGTCTGGCCATCAAGTGCTGGGTAGATATTGAAAATGTGGTACAGGTGTACAACACACAATTTTACTCAACTATAGAGAAAAGTAAAACTGAGGAATTTGCAGGGAAATAGATGAAATTGGAAAACATACTGAGGGAGGTAATCCAGGCTCTGATAGACAAACAGCTCATGTTCTTGTCCATATGTGGGTCTGACTCTCTGATTTGTGTGTTTAGCTTGGAGTACACCCAGAAGCCAAGAAACTGGAATGGGGTAAGGGAAGGGGAAGGGGGAAAGGTTACCTTGAGGGAATGGGATCAGTAGCACATAGGCAAAATGAGGATGGAGATGCAGAAAACTGAGGGTAGACAGGCTCAGACAGGGAGAAGACTTAGGATATGGGGAAACAGAGCATGGTAAGAAGTCACAGAGCAGCCCACTAGCTGATGACCTTAGTTAAAGACATAAAGGAGAGTATGAGGGCAGACCCCTAGATAATGTTGGTCTGAGAACCAGTGTGTCCCTAAACAAAAACCTCAGTAACAAGTGGGGCATTCTTCTACTCTGTTAGTCAGAGAGGCCCCAGGAACCTTCCCAAATAATACAGACCCTGTTTATTCCTCTCGGTTGCCCACCAGAGTTAATCAATAAGACTGTATTGATGAAAACACTGTGTATCCTGGAGACAAAATAAAGAGAAATCTAACTGGAACAGAGAAGGAAACTTCTTCCCCCCGTTGGCTAGCTTTTATAGGGGCAGGTGGGGCTGCTATTCAGGCTGCTCAGGTAGTGTCTCGGTTTGGGCTACTAGTGCTATGATGAAACACCATGACCAAAGGCACATTGAGGAGGAAAGGGTTTACTTGGCTGGTGCTTCCTTATCTATAGTCCATCACTGAAGGAAGTCAGGGTAGGAACTCAAACAGGGCAGGAACCTGGAGACAGGAGCTGCCGCAGAAGGCATGGAGGGGTGCTGATAACTGGCTTGCTCCTTTTCAGTATAGATCTGCATGAGTGTGGCCACTAATGGCCAAGCAGCACTGGCAATACTAAGCTAGCTGGAAACCTCCTCTGCCAAAGCTGTTAATCCATAATACTTCCACTTAGCCTCAGACGGATTTCTTGAACAAGGGTTGAAAACAGCCACCTTCTCCACCAAAATATCACAAGATTGGCCTCTAGAGCACATACAAAGATTCGCCTCTGAAGCCTCTTGAGTCAGGCCCTGCCGTTCAAATGACTCTTGGCACCACTGTCTTCTATGCTCCTACCAGGATGGTGCAGTCCAAAGTCCCAAAGCATTCCACATTCCTCCAAACAAAAGCATGGTCCAGCCTATCCCAGCAATACCCCAGGCCCTGGCATCCATTTCTGTCTTAGGGTTTCTGTTCCTGTGAAGAGACACCATGACCATGGCCACTCTTATAAAGGAAAACATTTCACTGGGGCTGGCTAACAGTTCAGAGTTCAGTCCATTATCATCATAACGGGAAGCGTTGGTGGCAGGCAGACAGAGGTGGTGCTGGAAGAGCTAAGAGTTCTTCACCTGGATCAGCAAGCAGCAGGAAGAGAGAGCCACACCAGTCCTGGCTTGAGTTCCTGAAACAGCAAAAGTGAGCCACAACTTCTCCAGCAAAGCCATGCCTCCTCCAACAAGGCCATGCCTCCTATTGTGCCACTCCCTGTGGGCCTACGGGGGCCATTTTCATTCAAACAGGGAGTAAAGGCGTGTAATGGTTTTACCAAGCTGTGAACTCTTATGAACTTCAAACCCAGTCAGTCAGCCAGGATGAACCCACCTGCGTAATAGTGACATGACCATGGGGTAAGCAACGGCTCCCTGATTGGATTGGAGGTTTTCTCCTTAAGAAGAAAACTTGATCAAACAACAACAACAACAACAAAAATACAGAAAAAAAAAAACTATGACTGTAGTAGGGGTTCAAATAAGAATGGCCCCCACAGCTCATACTTTGAATCATCATGAAAGAGTAGAATTGTTGGATGGGATTTGAAGGATTAGGAGGTGTGGCCTTGCTGAAGGACTATCACTTGGGGTGGGCTTTGAGGTCCCAAAAGCCCATACCAGACCCAGTCTTGCTTTCTCCACCTGAGAATCAGGAAGTAGTTCTCAACTCTCTCTGCAGCACCATGCATGCCAGGCCCGCCACCAAGCTCCCAGACATTCGATAATGGACTAACCTCAAAACTCTAAGCCAGCCCCAATTAAATGCTTTCCATGATAAGAGCTGTCATGGTCTTGGTGTTCCTTCACAGCAATAGAACAATGACAAGCACACTGACTTCTAAATATCTAAGTTTAAATCTATAAAAATAAACTATTCTCAGTTTATGAGACAAGCCTCATTTTGTAGAGTGAATAGAGGCAAATAGGTCTGCCATTGCCCAGTATGCTATAAATAAAGGATGGTCGAGTGCTCGTTCCTAAACAAGGCATTTACCACACCTCCCTTCAGGATCAGGACACATTTCAGAAGAGGGGGCTTGGAGAATGTGAGACCCAGAGACAGGAAGGAAGGCTGGAGCGCTACTCTCCAATCGTGACTTAGCATGGTGATCATGGGCTCACAGCAGCTGGGTGGATTAGCCCCCAACCCATACAAACAGGGCCGCCGACAGTTAGCAAAGAACAAGGAAAGAGCTCATAGGGCCTCACCTCTTATGGGTGAAACATTGGCAACTAACAGGTTGTGGGAGCAGGGGAGGCACAGTGTGGTGGTTTGAGTAGGAGTGGCCCCCATGGACCCGAGTATTTGAATGCTTGGCCATAGGGAATGGTACTATTTGGAGGAGGTGTGGCCTTGTTAGAGGGGGTGTGGCCTTGTTAGAGGAACTATGTCATTGTGGAGGCTGAGCTTCGGGGTCCTATGCTCAAGGTGTGCCAGCGGGCACACAGTCTCCTGCTGCCTGAGAAGCAAGAGGTAGAAGTCTTAACTCTTCTGGCACCATATCTGCCTGGATGCTTCTGCGCTCCCTGCCATGATGATAATGGACCAAACCTCTGAAACTCTAAGCCAGCCCCCATTAAATGTTTTCCTTTATGACGGTTGTCACAGTCACAGACAAAATGTGGCCAAGTATCAATGGATGGGGTCTGGGGTCAAGACATTGAAGCACGAGGCATGGCTTCCTTACTTAGGGAAAGTCGGTTGCTTGTCCTGACACTACTCAAGGAAATCTCTAGAAAGATTCATCTGGCAAGTAACTGAAGCCTGCAACCAGCAGCCTATAAAGAACTGAGTTTTTGATCAATAAATACACACTAAGCCATCTTAGGAGAGCATCTCTCTGCTCCAGTCAGATGGCTACAGGCCTAGCCAATGACCTCATTTCAGTGGCCCAAGAGACCCAAAGGGGAACCTGCCCCATACAAGTATTTCAAAGTTCTGATCCACAGGAAAAAACATGAGGTGACGCTTCCACACTGGGATGTGGGTTGAAAAGCTGCAGGAGATAGTCAATACACTTCCTGTATAATCCAAACTCCTTGCCATGGCCTGTACAGCCTTGCTTACTTGAGGTTCTGCCCGTGTTACCAACTTTACCACTCACATTGCAGATGAAACTCTGTCTCCTCTAACAACGGCCTACATCTTTCTTGATAGGAAAGAGTCAGCACAGCTTGTTCATTTGCAGGAGTCCAAGGATCAGCATTTCCTCACTGCCCTCCCAGCTGTGCACTGTCGTATGACAACACTGTGATCACTCGGGCGTAGGCAGGGTGGTGGGAGAACTTCTGGATTGAATCTTTAAGGAGAAATAACCGGTCTTCTACTTCACTTTCCCTCACTCCTCTTGACTGGACTATCAGGGCAGGTGGAAAGAGAGAGGGACTGGAAGTGGCCGTACTGATTGTCACGGGATAGAAGTCCCATAGTGAGAACAGTTGAGGGCTGAGGTAGCCAGCTCTGCCTATTTGAGCCTTTTCATCGTTGTGAGGAAAACACAAGGCTTTATCATGTATGCATGTCTCTGTGTTTGAGGGCTTTTCAGTGTAATCTTCATTTTAACTTATACCCTGATGCTTGCTTACCGTAGTCTATCCACAAACTCTGAACTCTATATCCCTGTTAGTCTGTTTGGGATGCTTCCCCAGGTCCTTGTAGGGCTGACTCCCTGCAATTCAATTTCAATATTTTATATAGACTTAGGATTTTACTTATCTCACTATAGACGGTCATGAGCCACCTTGTGGTTGCTGGAAATTGAGCTCAGAACCTATGGAAGAACAGCCAGTGCTCTCAACCTCTGAGCCATCTCTCCAGCTCTAGACTTAGGTTTTTAAAAAACTACTTTTAATAATGGTTCTCAAATGCTTCGACCCCTCTCCTACCCCACCATCCAAAGGTAGAGAAGAAAAGATGGTAAATAGGACGAGGGGCCGTGGACCTGTTTAGAAGTAGTTCTCTGGGGCAATTCCACTCTCTGTCAGGATGCCGACCATCTAGTTCAGTAGTATCAGTATACCAGACATGAATCAGCAGTGGTGGCAAAATCCAGGAGAAACTGCCAGGCCTCTGTGAGTCAGTGGAAGTGACCAGGACCAGTCAGGATGCCAGATGTTCTCTGCCATGCCTCTCTCAACAAAGCGAAGATGAGCAAAGGTGAAGACGGAGATTAATGAAGCCTTGCAAGGCTAGCTATGTAAGCACAGTGCCACTGTCCATTGAGTCCCATTTATACTTCCTCCAAACATTAGGTGTCCTCCCTCAGGTCTTACCTCAGCAAAACACCATGCAAGCCCCACCACATGAGTCTGTCACGTGACTTATCCAGAAACTTTCACTTCAATTGTATCTACAGTACCTTGGTTCTCTACCCCAGCATTAGAAGTACTATTCTTCATGGCTGCCATCCGCACCTGAAATTCTCTTATCCAGCTGCCTTCTACCTGTCCCTGGCCAATCCATGTGATCAAGAACCCCCGACGCTACGTTTCCTGCTGATTTCTAATGACAAGAAAGGACATTGATAGAGTGGGTGCTGTATAAGTCTCCACTGTGTGAAAAAAAATTATTAATGATTAGTTAATAGTTAAGAATGTTGTGAATACAGCCCTCCAATCACGTGCCCATGAGTCAACCTTCTTTATCTACAAAATTAGGTGACAATGATGAGTTACCAGAGTAAGGGTTACCAGAAGTGTGTCAACAGGTCTCCTCCACTTCCCTCACAAGTGTTTTGCTTTAAGGGGAAGAAAGTCCCAAAAGAAACAATGGACAAGTCTCCTTTTTTTTGTAAAGTTCAACCAGGAAAAAGAAAGAGCTTCTAAAATACCATGCCTGGAGGACAGGTTCTTTCGGCCCTGATATAGTCTATTACGCTGACGCTAGATGCCAGCCATTGTGAAATACACCATTGTTTAATGTACCACCAGAAAAGAAAAAAAAAAAATGTTGCCATGGTACATTTTGTTGCTGTTCCCAATTTCTGTCCCCACATGCCTTCTCAGCTTAACAGCGGGGAGAACACACATCTGTACTCCATTGTCAGGCCCAGCCACGTGACTTCTTTTGACCAATCGAATGTAAGTGGATATGACAAAGACCATATGTGCTGGTTGGTTTTTTTTTTGTCAGCTTGACACAAAGTAGAGTCACCTGGGAATAGGGAGTCTCACTTGAGGAAATGCCCCCATCAGATGGGCTTGTGGACATGTCTGTGAGCCATTTTCTTGATTGATGGTTGATGTGAGAGAGTCTATCCAAGCGTGGCAGGTGGTCCTGGGTTGTATAAGAAGCAGGCTGAGTAAGTCATGAGAAGTGTCTCAGGGTTTCCATCGCCGTGAAGGGACACCATGATCAAGGCAATTCTTATAAAGGATGACATTTAATTGGGTCTGGATTACTGGTTCTGAGGTTCAGTTCGTTATCATCAAGGCAGGAAGCATGGCAGCATTCAAGCAGGCATGGTGCTGAAGGAGCAGAGAGTTCTACATCTTGTTCAGAAGGCAAACAGGAGAAGACTGTCACCCATGTGGCTAGGAAGAGGGTCTCAAAGCCCACTCCCACAGTGGCACACTTCCTCCAGCAAGGCCACAACTCCTAATAGTGGGCCAAGTAGAGTCAAACTACCGCAGGAAGCAAGCCAGGAAGCTGTACCCTTCCATGGTTGGTACTTCAGTTATGTCTCCAGATTCCTGCTTGAGCTCTTGCCCTCAGTTCCCTCAGTGATGGAATGTGGCATGGACATATAAGAGATACATGCCTCCTCAAGTTGCTTTTGGTCATTGTGTTTTGTCACAGAAACAGAAAACTAGGGCACCTTCCCAAGCAGCTTTATATATGTTTATAAAGTTTAAATCAGCATTTGATCCTTCATCCAAAGAGTCCAAGGTTGTGGTTAGTCCTGTCTGGGTCCTAAAATAACATGCTTAGCAATATAGAGTTCTGCCCAGCTCAGTCCATCCCAGCTAGATCCATCCCAGCAAAAGCCCAGTGGAGCCAAAGCCTTCGTGTGTGTGTGTGTGTGTGTGTGTGTGTGTGTGTGTGTGCGCGTGCGTGCGCGCACACACACACACTGAAAGCTACTGAGATTTTGCTAGTAGCAGTTAAACTACTACTTGCCATCAATCATAAGTTACACTTTGATTTCACAGATGTAAAAATGTGATCAAATTCATGTCTTAAAATCCATAGAATATGATATGTATCATACTCATCGTATATTCCCAGTTGCTCAGGCATTACAGTCATGATGATGCAGCATTCGTATTTGTAAAGAGCATTTCCTTGATAAATATATTTCCATTTTAGAATATCATATGGAACACTGCAGCCTCAGGTCCTAACTGAAATGGGAAACACAATTAAATGGATGTAAAGTTTAAGTCCGAGAAAAAGGTTAGCGGTGGCTTGCCGACGGCTTTCCCTCCTACTATCTCGTATGGCTTTTGGGTTATATCCCAAAGATGTCTTCCTCTTTCTCTCATGCCCCATCATCTAGAGAATCAGATGCAAATGTTCCGTATTTGGGGAATTCAGAGAAGTAAGGCAGCATAAACAGAGTTCAAAAGCATGGGGCTGAGTGTTTGAATATACGCTTGTCAAGTGAGGCTTCCTTCCTGCCAACTCAATGAGTGGCAATTAAAATGATAGTAACAATATTCATCATTAATCCTCACCTAGAGCACCAACTCTATGCCTAGCACCATGCTAAAGGATGTATGTAAATAACGTCATTTAGTCAAGACAGTAATTTTACCTTTTAGTGAGCTTTGAGTGCTGTAAAGGAAATTGTTGTAATAAACCACTTGAAACCCCAGTAACTCAGAGCAAGGCTGCCTTACCGATCTATCTACAGGCCAACTAGGTTTCTGCGCTCTCAGCTGGACTCTGGTGCCCAGGTATTAATGAGGCTCTGCCTGCTGAGTCAGGTCTTTGTCCATGAACACATGGTTTGCATCCCTTACAGACACCTGAGACATGCTCTTCTCACATGTTGGGAGAAGTGTGTGAGAGCAAGTGGAGCTACAAGATGCCAGGCTTAGAATCAGCCCGCTGGGACCTCTACCCATATTCTGTTAATGAAGACTAACATTGCTGTGGAAGGGATAATGTTCTCCCTCGAGGGGAATAGAGATAAATATCTGTCAAACTGAAAAAAAAAAAAAACCCTAAAAAATAAAAATCTCTTTTTCTTGACCCCCTCCTCCCCTTTCCCCTCCCCTCCCCCTCCTCCCCTCTCCCTCCCCCTCCCCCCTCCTCCTCCTTTTCCTGTGTCTCTGTTTTACACACAAAGTAGCCAAGGCTCAGAAGACTAAATGACTTGCTCACAGACACAGTCGGGAACTACTGAAACCACAGTTTGGATCCATTGCATTTGATTCTAGAATCTTGTATCCTAGTCACCCTGTTGGCTTTCACAAACCAAACTCCAAAAAGAAGAGGAGGAGGAGGAGGAGCAAGAGGAGGAGGAGGAGGAAGAGCAGTGCTGACTTTGAGATAATAAATCAGACTTAAGGAAAATAAGTAGGCAAGATAAAACATTAACTATTTTGAGAGTCTGATCAATGAAGTTGTTTCTCTTATTTGCTTCCCTGGCTGCAATGGGGTATATAGTAGGAACCCACCAAAAGACGCAGTTTCACTTATTTTTAGAATTCCTCCATACAGACATATTAACATTTTATCTGCTTAAACACCACCTTTGCTACTTATTTCCCGTCCACCTACTCTGAGAGGGAAACCTTATTTATTCTGATAATTATAAGTAACCTATAACGTAATTACAAAGTGTCGCCTCATCCAAACCCTCGGGGCTGCTTTTGGCAGTCATTAAATCAACATTAAAAACACTAAAAAATGAAGACCAATAAAAACTCAGATTTAAATCCTCAAAGGTATACAAATGGTTCGGTAGAGAGAAAAAAAATTACAAAACAAAACCCTCAGGCATGGTTATAAAATATGAGAACCCAAGTATAAATGTCACAGATAAGTCCTGTGGAGATATTTTTAAGGAAGGGAGTAGGGAATCAATGAACAGCTGGAGCCACACCCAAAGGATTACTGAAGACAGATGCTGGCCAGACCTTGCAGCGTAGGGGTCTGGATGCCCACAGAGCCTGCTGCTGCTTCTCAGGCCCCAACCGCTTTACGTTTTAAGTTGTTAAGTACTCATGCTCCTGTTCTGATGTGTGTGGGGATCTGGGGACAGCTTTGGGGGTTGTTCTTTCTCCTTCCTGTCAGCTCTGGGGATGGACTGCAACTCCTGAGGTTTCATGGCACAGGGCCTTAGCCACTGAGCCAAGACACTGGTCCACAACGACTTTACCAGCATCCTTTCCTTCTTCCTCCAGTAGCAAAGTAATCTAATGTCATGTGACCGACTCCTAGTCAGTGTTACAGAAAATAAGCAGACCTACTGTGAGACTATGCAAATTATGGGGCCAAGTAGTTATAAACTGAACTAAGTAAATTATATAAAAATATTTCCGAAGCCATTTGAATATAAGAATTTTGGTGGTTTTGTTGGGCACAATTGTTCTGGAATTACTTTTTTTTTTAAAATTTCCAAAATACTTACGTTTTAGTATCTGAAATTTGATCAGCAATACTCCAGCATCGTTGGAAAGGGAGCACGAAACACTGATAATTCCCCATACTAAGGGCTCCTCGCTCTATTTGTCTTACTTTCCGGTAAAGTTTGAATTTTTCTACAATAAAGCTGGAGATATGGCTCAGAGGTTAAGAGCAAGCACACATCGCTTTCCCGGAGGACTGAGTTCTATTCCTAGCACCCGTGCCCTATGGCTCAACACTCCCTGTAACTCCAGCTGCAGATGGCCCGAGCCGCTAGCCTTCTTAGGCACCATGACTAAAGATAAAATAAATATTTTCAAGTAGAGCTTCCATTTTATTTTATTTTATTCCACGGTCTTCTTTTTTTTTTCACCTGTCCTTATGAAGCCACCTCTTTTACATGGGCTTTGGTGGAGGTCGTGGTACAGCATGGTGGCAGTGTGTGTGCGCGCGTGTGCATGCATGTGTGTATGCATGTGCGTGTGCGTGTGCGTGTGCGTGTGCGTGTGTGTGTGTGTGTGTGTGTGTGTGTGTGCACGTGCGCTCAGGGGCGGGGGGGGGGGCGGTCTGTCCTTCCAGGCTTCATAAGATAGATTCTTGACCAACTTGCTATGAATGGCACAGCTCATGCAGGAACACAGCTTGACATAGAGTTTGGGAAGAACATTAGCAACGGAGACACTTGCTTTAGACATTCAGCTTGTCCCTCACAGCAGGAAGCCCACTGTTCCAAATGGCAAACTTCTTAATGGCTTTGTTCTTGAACATTCACTGGACACAGTTGGCTGCACATGGCTTTGGCCTTTCTTGGCACAACTGTTACTGTTGTTCCTCCCCCTCCTCCTTCTTCTTGTTTTGTTTGTTTGTTTTATCATCCTGGAGCCAAGACCCAAAAGAGTCAAAATGAGTCTTAAAAAAACAGAACAAAACAAAAAAAAACCCCAAACCTTAAACTAGGACATATATATAATATTGTATATTTGCTGGTCCAGCACAGCCTTGGTGGGGACAGAATGACACAATTCCTGCCCCTGAGACAGTGGACATAGCCCAGCAAGAGTGTCCATAGCTGCCATGACATAAGTTTGTATAATGTATGTATTTTCATGTTCCTCTGAGGAATGTCTTCTCTGTAAGTGGTAATGACTCCATTATGATCTGAGACAGCAAGAGTCCAGGAGGCAAAGGTGTGGCTAATGTTTTAGCAAAAAGGTAAACGCTGGGACCTTCAGGACAGCCCTTAAGGGTGTGGGAAAGAGCTCTAAATATGTGAATTCAAAAATATATAATTCCAGCCAGGCATGGTGGCCCACACCTTTAATCCCAGCACTTGGGAGGCAGAGGCAGGCAGATTTCTGAGTTCTAGGTCAGCCTGGTCAAAGTGAGTTCCAGGACAGCCAGGGCTATACAGAGAAACTCTGTCTTGAAAAACCAAAATGTGTGTGTGTGTGTGTGTGTGTGTGTGTGTGTGTGTGTGTGTGTGTGTATAATTTCTCATACTATGCAAAAACTAAAGATGAAAATGAACTATATCAGGGGCTTCTCGAATCTAAAGGAACAAAAGTAGCTGAGCTGTGAGACAGAGTGTTAGCAGGAGATCCCACCCAGCTAAGATGTTTTTGTTTATGCTTACAGATGCAGACAGATTCCTGAGTTCAAGGCAATTGGACTCTAGGTCTGCTTAGGGGAGACCAAGGTTAGGCTCAGGCTTGGTAAAATGGTAATTTCAGGACAGGGTTCCACCCAACTAGCTTGTAATCTGTTCTTTTTATTATCATTAATGGATATTTTCTTTATTTACATTTCAAATGTTATCTCCTTTCCCAGTTTTCCCTCCGGAAACCCCCTATCCCATCCTCCCTCCCCCTGCTTCTATGAGGGTGCTCACCCACTCCTGCCTCCCCACACTGGCATTCCCCTATACTGTGGCACGGAGCCTTCCCAGGACCATGGGCCTCTCCTCCCGCTGATGTCCTACATAAGCAGCTGGAACTATGAGACCCTCCATGTATACTCTTCGGTTGGTGGTTTAGTTCATGGAAGCTCTGGGGGGTCTGGTTGGTTGATATTGTTTTTCCTATGGGGTTGCAAACTCCTTCAATTCTTTCTGTAACTCCTCCATTGGAGACCCCATTCTCAGTCCAATGGTTGGCTGAGAGCATCCACTTCTGTATTTGCCAGGCTCTGAAAGAGCCTCTCAGGAGACAACTATATCAGGCTCCTGTCAGCAAGCACTTCTTGGCATCCGCAATAGTGTCTGGGTTTGATGTCTGTATATGGGACGGAGCCCAAGGCGGGGCAGTCTCTGGATGGCCTTTCCTTCAGTCTCTGCTCTACACTTTGTCTCCGTATTTCCTCCCATGAATATTTTGTTCACCAGTCTTAGAAGGATTGAAGCATCCACACTTTAGTCTTTCTTCTTCTTGAGCTTCATGTGGTCTGTTAATTGTATATTGGGTATTCTGAGCTTTGAGGCTAATATCCACTTATCAATGAGTGTATACCAGGTGTGTTCTTCTGTGACTGAGTTACCTCACTCAGGATGATATTTTCTAGTTCCATCCATTTGCCTAAGAATTTCATGAAGTCATTGTTTTTAATAGCTGAGTAGTAGTACTCCATTGAGTAAATGTACCATACCACATTTTCTGTATCCATTCCTCTGTTGTAATCTGGACAGAGAGATCTCCAGAGAGAAAGCAGAAGAGGGAGAGAGCAGACTGAAGAAGAAGAAGCACAGAAGCACATAAACACAGAAGCAGATACTGTGTGCTGTATCAAGCACAACACAGATCAGCAGCTCGGACCCACTATTAGGCTGGTCTATATTTATATCTATAAGAAACACCATGAGAAGCCTAATTCAAAAGATCTCTTCAGGGCTGGAGAGAGGGCTCAGTGGTTGGGACCATTACTGCTCTTGAGAAGGCCAAGGTTTGATTCCTAGCACGCACATGGCAGCTCATATAGTAACCTGTGACTCCAGTTTTAGAGGATCTAGTGTCCTTTTCTGGCATCCACAGGGCTCCTGCATAAATGTGGTACACACCACACACCATACATACAAAATAAACAAAATGTAAAAAGATGTCTTTAATAGTAAATAATGTCTTAGGGTTTTACTGCTGTGAATAGACACCGTGACCAAGGCAACTCTTTTTTTTTTTAAATTCTTTTCTTTTTTTTTTAAGATTTACTTATTATTATATCTAAGTACATTGCAGCTGTCTTCAGATGCACCAGAAGAGGGCGTCAGATCTCATTATGGATGGTTGTGAGACACCATGTGATTGCTGGGATTTGAACTCTTGCTTTGGAAGAGCAGATGGTGCTCTTAACCACTGAGCCATCTCTCCAGCCCAAGGCAACTCTTATAAGGACAACATTTAATTAGGGTTGGCCTACAGGTTCAGAAGTCTAGTCCATTATCATTAAGGTGGGAGCATGGTGGAATCCACGAAGGCCTGGTGCAGGAAAAGCTGAGAGTTCTACATCTTCATCTGAAGGTGGCTAGCAGAATACTTACTTCCAGGCAGCTAGGATGAGGGTCTTAAACCCATACCCACAGTGACACACCTACTCCAAAGGGGCAACACCTCCTAATTGTGCCACTCCTTGGGCCAAGCATATACAAACCGTCACAAATAACAATCTCTAAAAATAAAATTATAAAAGACTAGCATGGTAGGTCATGCTTGCAATTCCAGTAATTGGGAAGACAAGACAGGAGGATTATGGTGAGCTTGATGCTAGCCTGGGCTACATAGTGAGCTCCAGGTAAGCCTGGGCTAGAGTTAGATCATGTCTCAATTTTTAAAAATTTTAGTTACAAATTGTAAGCCCTATAAGTGGGAACAGCCTTAAAACAAAGTTACTGTGACACTCCGAAGCATCACAGTATCTCACCTGTCATCACAGTATCTCACCTATCTTCCGTTTGCATCTATGTGCCTATGCTATGTGGGTAAATTCTGTTTGCATCTATGTGCCTATGCTATGTGGGCAAATTCCGTTTACATCTACATGCCTATGCTATGTGGGTAAATTGTATTATTTGTTCTGGAATTAAAAACAGCTGTCTTCCTAAAAGCACAAGAAATAAAGGAGCTTCGTATTTCTTTTTGGTTTGAAGGTAAAAGCCATTCCCTTGAATAATGGAGGCCAAGGGGAGTTTGTATTATAAGCTTACTCTATGCCAGTCGCTGAGCTAGGTTCCTTGTGTTTATGAGCTCATGATAATCTTAATAATTGCTCATTGATAGTGCTTATTATTCCCCTTCACAGTTTACAAGTGCGAAAACTACAGTGCTGGTAGTTTAGAGGATTTTTCAACGCGTCGCACTACTAGTTAATCGTGAAGCTGGAATTCAAGCACAGAGCATCTGGCTTCCATATCTGACCTCTGAATCACCAAGCTCCGTCACTGTCCATGGAAAGAACAGCTTTTGTAGTCATTCTCTGTTTAGACTTTAGAGACCTAGTCTCTTTTATTCTTGGAAAAATAAAGCGACTTTTAGTGCTTTGGGCACCAGCATACTCCTTTTATTTTGTTATGCACTTCAAGCCAATTACTCCCAACACAGTCCTATGAGCCCTGTAATGTTCAAACATATTTACTACAGATGTTTATTTATGGCATGATTTCAAAGAACAGAACACAGCGGAGTTCCTCTGGGTGATCTAAACAAGGACAATCTTAAGAAATAGCTCTGATACTACAGTAGTTGACAGGGACGGCTCTCTCACGTGGGTTTCTGGGAGCCATCAGCCTTACATGATTTGCCCTCATCATCTGATCTCCTTAAAGGATCTTCCTAGTCCATCAAACTGACTTCTCTGATTCCATATTCGCAATGCTAATAACAGTGCCCTGCCCCGAGTCTTTCTTATGTTTGTGTATACAGAGGCCACAAGGGGGCGCCAGATCCCCTGGAGGTGGAGATGAAAGCCACCAAGAGGGTGCTGGGAAGTGTTTTGGAATTTTCTGCAAAAATAGCAAGTACTCTCAAATAAGCACTGAGCCGAGCCATAGTTATTTCTAAAATTAGAATGAATCTACATTGCACTGACTTATTTAACTGGTCACTGAACTTATCAACAAAAAGCTTGGCTGGCTTTTTCATAAATGCATGAAAAGGGATTTCTAAACATTAACTGATAGCATTGATTTGTTTGTCTGTATAACGATGATTGAAAGATTATTCAATGTTAGAGGAAAAAACGTGTTACAAAACAGAAGAAATCGGTCCATGACCCTTAGGGATATTCTAGGTCATCTATTGCTGAAATGATACTATAATTTGAAATAACATTATTATTTGAATATATATATAATATTATATGTGATATATATGGTGCATATATACAGTGCATATATATATATACATATATATATATATATATATGTATATATATATATATATCTCAACCTTTTACCTTGTTATATTCTATACAACAAACGTATATTAGAACGTACCAGAATTCTAGGAAATGGAGTTTTATGTACCTTTCTAAAAGAAAAAAGAAAAGAAAACAATGGAGAAGAATAAAGGGAAGGGAATAGAAAGGAGGGGGATGGAAGGGAAGGGGAGCCTGCATATCAGAAATTCTTGGAGAGTATTTGAAAAATACCGATATCTGGTCCTCAAGCCATGAGGCTTTGATTCAGATGGTGTGGTGACACATAAAACTATTACAAAAAAAAAAAAATCCAAGGTAGACTGCGAAGATGGGAATGGAGACTCAGGACCCGGTCTGTGCCTTTATCATTCGTTCAGTTGATCACAGATACTGTGTGGTACCAGCAGAAGCAGCATTGAACAGTGGCGAGGTGAAGGCCAACACAGGCCTAAAGAATCATGCTGGATTCCTTTGATGGTGTGTGCCTATAATGCCTATAATGGGAGGTAGAGGCAGGAGAGTCAGACGTTCAAGGTCATCCTTGACTGTATAGCCCTATCAAGGACAGCTACACAAGAATCTGTCTCAAATAAACAGAAGAAATGCAGCCCAATGGGCCACTCTCTGAAATCCTCTGTGTAGGTTTCAGGACTGAACCAAGGCTAACACTAAGACCGATCAGGCTGAGGAGAGGAAAGTGAAGTCGGAGAGAGAAGATGATGACCCAAGGATCAGTCTGCTAGTCTACTAATTTTGTTTAAAATCATTTTGGCATTTAAAAGGACCCAAGGGACCACCTACTTCTGTTTTTACAGATGAGCCTTATGAGCGTGTAGCTATTCAGAACAGGGACTGTAAAACCCAGGTGTCTGGCCTCTTATAATACTGTCTGTGTTCAAGTGAAAACCTCGGCAGAAATCTTCCCAATCCAAGGTCTAAAAGAAAATTGTCCCCTGGCAAGAGTCCTGGTAAAATAAAAGGACCAACTTGTCCCAGGGAGCTAATCCTAGTATGAACTTAGCCAGCTTCCCTGCTAGTCAGTTCCACTCTGCAGCCCTGTAGGGAGAGAAAGGAAAGAGAGAGTGGGTCCTGGGCCATTTCCTCCCTAGTAGTTCTAAGGCCAAACACTTCCACCACCAGGAGGTGGTCACTGGCCTACGCTTCTTTTGTGCCCTAGGGCATATTCCTGACATCAGTATCTTGCTGCTATAGGCTTTAGAATGCACCAAATAAAAATGTTGGCATGTTTCTTACAGACCTGCACCGATTAATAATTGCTTTGCAGTATTTGATGTATCAAAAGCATCTTCAGGTTTCTTTGAGTTTTTAGAGTCAGCTTGTCAGAGGGAAGGCCTGTAACAAGACCAAACAGCAGTGGTTAGCTGTCCTTAAAAATCTCACTCAGAGCAATCCCTTTACTCTCTTCTTCTTCTCTCCTTGTCTCTTTGTTGGGAAAAACTCATACAGTTTGCTAATAGTTATCCCAGGGGCTGGCTTTGCTGGTCAGCTTTTGTGCAGTGGCTTTTTAATTGATCTACTGCTCTTGAAATTGTTAAAGACTGGAAACTAGAGAGCTGTTGAGATCTAGAGTCAATGATTTTTGATAAAATATTGCTCTGGCGGAGGTGTGTCCTTCACGATGTCCCTCACCAGGACGTAGGTATGCCCGGACCTCCCCTGTTGACATCAAGATGGACTGCTAGTTACAGAGGGTGCCTACCACGCTCTCTCTGGCTAAGTACTCTACCAGTCTCTCTCTTGATGATGAAACGTTTGACGCTTGAATCAACAAACCTACAAAGAATTACAAAACATTGGTTCCTAACTTCTATCCTTTCTGTTTTGTTCAATGGAATTATTTTTACCATCTAGGCAATTTGGTCACCCCACTAGTAGAGGCCTGTTTCCTGTCTTACATCTTCCCAAACCATCTTTTGCTTGGCCATTTCTGTGGCTACCTACTTCTTAGAACCATTACTCAACAGCACCTCTCTTCATCGTATACATTTGCAGATATTTGGGACATGCATATATCTCATTTTTTGTCCTTCCACCACAACCCCCTGATCCCTGAGGAGCGCGTACTCCGCCTAACACATTTTTACACTCTGGAGGTGTGAGGAGCCAGAGCCCCGAGATGGAAACCTGGGCCAGCCGAACTGTAAGATATTAATATGTGCTCTCTTCTCACTTCAGCTGACAACTCTGCAGTCTATTCTGCGTGGCTCAAGGCCTCGTGGCCTGTGGTGGTGACTAATTCAAGAATACTCTCAGACTGCCTTTCCTTGTTTCACTTTCCCTAGGTATCCTGAGATCACCGTCCAAAGTCAACGGCCTAAAGAGTAGGCCCTTGTCTCAGGTTCAGTTTTCAAGGGAGTGAGCCAGGGTTAAAGACCACTGAGCAGAATTTGCCCAGGGAAGCAGGACAAACACTCAATTCTTTTACTCATTGGTGGAATTCAGATTATTGCCCAAGTTGCATCTAGTTATGAATGCATGGGCTCATGTGTAATCGATGAATTTCAATCAGTTATAGTTCTTCCTACTTTTTGATTGTCACATTGTCCCCTTATCAATCCTTTTATGTTGGCGTCTTTGGCTCTTTGTCCCGTCTTACTAGTCTTTTAGACTTAAACGGCTTCCTTGATTTCTAAGACTACAAGACATCCATTACATACATTGGGGGTGTGTGTATGTTCCAGCATGCAATCTACTATTCTCCAAAGCACCTTCCTACTTTTTATAGAAAGCGGTGTATCAAAAGTACAACACAATGCTAAAGATTCTTATACTATACAATTGATACTCAAAGCAAAAGCTTTTGTTTTTTAATAAATACATTTTATTATTATATAAGAAACATTTTTGAAAAAAGTCATACACTTATTATTTCTAACTCAACGTTAGTATTATATGGATTTTACTTACTCTGAAAGATCCACATTCCTAACAACTCTCTGCATATAACATATAGGATTAGAAAGTAATAGCATCTATATCTCTATAAGCCATAAGAATGAGGCTAAAGGCCGGGCAGTGGTGGTGCACGCCTGTAATCCCAGCACTTGGGAGGCAGAGGCAGGTGGATTTCTGAGTTTGAGGCCAGCCTGGTCTACAGAGTGAGTTCCAGGACAGCCAGGGCTATGCAGAGAAACCCTGTCTGGAAAAAACAAAAAACAAAAAAGCTAAATGGACAACGTATGATGAAAATAACATTTTTAAAAGTCATTAGTTATTTGCTTGGTATGGTTATGACACAGCAACTTAATATGTAGCTATATCATTTGCTTCTGTGATTTTTCAAATTTTAGGAATTAGATTTCTATTTTGTATTTAAAATTATTTTGAATACATAAAATGTATACATGATTCAAAAACCAAATCTACATAGCCAAGGATTATAGTCGCCAGTCTCCCTGCTGATCTCTGCCCCTCATGCTCAGAATACATGCCAAATACATTCACCGTCTTATGTAGTTCCCAAAAGTTGTGTTATACTACTCTGTACTTTGCATTTTTTAATTTGATGTATATCCTGAAAGATATACAGAGGTGATCCTCATTTCTTCCAGTTGTGCTCAGGATGCAACCGCTTTAGTTTAACTAGGCCCCACTTTGAGGGCTGGATTATTTTCTATTAAAATCAACACAGCAATGAACAACCTTTTGCTTTAGTTACTTTGCCTTTTGGAATAGGTTCCTAGAATTGATATTTCCGGGTCATAATGCAAATGTGTATACAATGCTGTGATTATCTAATTGCTGTGTGCCACTCTGTATTCTTAGTGGCATTAGATGTCCTTACTCCTCACAGCCTGTCACTTGAAATTCAGGCATCTCTTTAGCTATAAAGATTGAAGGAAATATATATATATCAGGAGGACTAAAGAGCAAACATCATTTTAATTTTCCCAAACCGATTATCACTAGATACAATGCAACATTTTAATTATTAAGTACAAAGGAAAGTGCTGGTTATTTAAAGTAAATGGGAGCAGAAGTCCCATGAATAATCAAAAACTTGGCTAATAGAGCAAGACCAGAGAAAAATGCACTTGGCTTCTGTGGAGAAATTAAAGTACATGCTGTGAATTGTTATTAAAGCAAATATGTGAAAAGCTACTCTTAAGGTACCATGATCTTGGAGAAGCAGCCTCAGGTGCTCATTCAGTTTCTCTCTCTCTCTCTCTCTCTCTCTCTCTCTCTCTCTCTCTCTTGCTCTTTCGGTTTTCCTGACTTTTCCTTCTCCTTGGACAACCCAGCTTAGGCCTTGGAACTCTTTAGAATGGTAAAATATTTCACCTTTTACATTTATTTTCACATAGTAGTATACTTGGATTTTATTGCTGGGAATCTTACACGGGACCTCCCTTGTGGGGAGACTGTTTTTAAATATAATTCACCTTTAATTTATATGCTAGGTTTTATCTATGGAGCCCTCACTCTGGAGCCCTGGCTAGCTTAGAACTGGCTATGTGGACCAGGCTGCACTTGAACCTAGAGATCCTTCGGCCTCTGCCTCCTGAGTGCTTGTAAGCACCACCAGGAGACTTGGCACTCAAAGGAAGTTTGCCGCTAGACCTTCTGTGGCTAAAAGCATCTTGTGTGAACAATTTCTCTTTGTCTTTCTAGTTCATTTACATAACGTGAACTTAAAAAATACCAACTATGAATTTTGAAAGCTCACGTGAATTTTAAAAACCATTCCTGAGTGTAAAATGTAGGTAACAAGTCGTTTATTATTTTTATATTACTATCTTAATGTTACTTTTTTCTTCCTAAGGGATTGAATTTAAGGTTTTGTAATTTTTTTTTTATGATTAACAAGGACTTCAACACTTGTTTTGTCTAATCAGAAAGGGCAAGATGCTAGACTTGCTTGAGTAGGTAGCACGGGAAGAGCAGAGTGGCCCTCCCTGATCTGTAATCCCAGGATTTCAGAGGTGGATGAGGTCAAGAAGTTACAGGTCAGTTTGCTACACAGTAAGTCTCAGGCCACCGTGGTCTAGGAAAAAAGACGCTCGACCCAGCACTGAAGGCATCGTCACGCTGACAATTTTACTCTAGCAATGAGAAAGAACTTTGGGTAACATATTACTTAATGTTGTGGTTAAGAGTATGTATTCAAATAACCAAATTGTTAGGTCGGGTACACGGTTCCGAAGTAGAGCACTAGCCTAGCATTACTGCATGAGGCCTGGCCTCTATGCCTAGTATCCAAAGAAGAGGAGAAAAAAAGATACCAGATCCTCTAGGTTCACATTTTGCTTAATGTGACCACAGCAACTTACAATTTGGCTGTGCCTCATTCCGTTTTCCCTCTTAAAACCCAGGGAATAGTATTATCTTTAAAACGCAACAAAAGATTAAGTGAGCTAATATGTGAAATGCACTCATGCCAGTGAATTTTCAATCCCGGAGCCAAGAAACGAGAGAGTGGGGAGCAAGCAACGTTTCATTCCATTCTCACAGCATCCTTATGCAGAAGCTTCTGTCTGGATTTGTCACAGAAATCCTGGCACTTCGGCCAAGGAGCTGAGGGAAGCAGGGCTCAGCCCCACCGATCGACTTGCGTTCCAGCTCTGCGGGGTCCGCGGAGGAGACGTCGTTGCCCAGCTAGAGGGTCCGCGGTCCCCACCGAGGGCCTAAGGCGCCCAGGAGCAAAAGGCTTCCCGACGAGCCTGCGCCACGGGCCCACGATCTCACTGCAGACTCACGACACAGACATTTATTTACATTAGCTTCCCTCTGTGTTGGGCCGGGGGAAACGCTGCAGAGACCCCGAGAGCGCCCAGATCCGGGGCTAGCGGGGTGCCCAAGGGCGGACACCGACGTCCCGGGGCACGGGCTCCCTTCCATCTCTCGCCTTCGGGTCGTCACCCAAGCTCCGCCCCTTTGGGGGAGGTCCCAGCTGTGCCGTAAAGTAAAGAGCACACTTGGCCGCTCATCAGCCCGCCCCTATCGTTACGGCAGGCCGCGTTTCACGCCTCCAGCATGGCGCCCTCCATGTAGGCACTGGCTGTGGCTTCCCGCGCAGGTGTCCAGCGCAGCTCTGAGCAGCCGCCCGGGGTTACGCCAGGCTGCGCTGCAGAAGGCGCGAACGTTATTCCTGGTTACGGCTCCAGAAAGCCGCACGTCTCTGAGGGTTTGGGATCGCCGTCTCCCGTTAGACTCTGAAAGTGTCTCCTCAGCCCTGGTTTGCTTCCCGTGTCATTTCTCTGGCCACCTCCCTCAGGTCCCCGACCCTCTCAGACTCCAAACGAAAACTATGAGCCTCCGGCAGCTGCTGTTGCGCTTGTCCGGTTACCTCGGGGCCTCTGGGCCCCCCAGTCGCCCCTGGCGGTGCTTCAGGTCCCTCGACAGCGCGGCGGCGGCGGGCTCGTGGCGCGGGCGCTCGTCCAGGTCCCCGGCGCAGTGGAGCCAGGTGGTGTCCGAGGCGGAGAAGATCGTGGGCTACCCCGCGTCCTTCATGAGCCTGCGCTGCCTGCTGAGCGACGAGCTCAGCAACATCGCCATGCAGGTGCGGAAGCTGGTGGGGACTCGCCACCCTCTGCTTACCACTGCCAGGTGAGCGACCCCCTGTCCCACTCGTCTGTCCTCTCGTTTCTTCTTTTTCTAAGTTATTCTGCTTAGGACACTACTCTGGGTCTGGCCAGTTCCTCTCTTCTTTCTTTCTTTCTTTCTTTCTTTCTTTCTTTCTTTCTTTCTTTCTTTCTCTTGAACTTTTAAGAATACTCTTTGGGGTCCCTTTAACATTCCTCTACTTGGCTCAGAATACATGGTTTTCGTAAAAGAAAAACTTGAATGTGTTTTACAGTTTCTCTTAACTTTTAGAGATGCAGATGCTCCGTGGCTTGTCAAGGTATCAGAGATGTATACTTATTTAGACACATTCAAGAAGTGGTATTTTAAAACTGGAATCGAGCCGGGCAATGGTGGTGCATGCCTTTAATCCCAGAGCTTGGGAGGTAAAGGTAGTCCGATGTCTGAGTTCAAGGCTAGCCTGGTCTACAGAGCAAGTTAAGCTGTTTACCTACAGAAAGGTTAAGACAAGAGAGACAGGCAGAATAGACAGCTTTTAGCAAATACCCAGGTATTGGGCTATTCAGATTGAAGTCAGTCTCCTCTGACGCTTTTACCACTTAATGCTGGACTAGTGTTAAACTTGCCACTAGGGTTTAAAAAAAAAGAAAAAAAACATTTATCACTTAAAAAACAACTCACACCTCATGTTTTGTAGTTTATTTTAAGCACACAGAAAAGTTACGAGAATAAAAATAGTACAAAGAGTATTAGGGGAGATGTCTTTGCCAGTAAAGTACTTGTTGAACAAGTTTTGTTGCTGGTTTTGATCGACAGCAACCCTACAAAGGCTGGAGGTTTGTAACACCAGCACTGAGGATGTAGAAACTGGAGACCCCTGCTGCTTGATGGACATTTAGTCTAGTGAAACCAGCAAATTCAGGGCTAAACAAGAAACTCTGTCTCAAACTCAAAAGTGGAAAAGCAAACAAGAGCTGGACAAAAAGATGGCAGGTGGGTTTAGGAATGTTCAAAACCATTAGCCCCCAGGAGAAATGCAGATTTACATTACTATGGCATCTGTCACAAAGTTAAGGGGAATGAAGTACAGATTTACAGTAGGACATCCTGGAGAAGAAACAGAAAAACTAGATGGCATGTATGTAATCATGCAATCAATCAGAATGGCCAATCTGGAAAATGGAAATTTCTTATATGATTAAATTAAATAAGATTAAATTATATATCTTACCGCCATACTCATAAACATTTATCCTAAATAAACACTTATCCTAAATAAATAAATTAAAAAAAAACCACCTTGTCTATATCTGAATCTATATATAGATATTTATAATGTTGAAAGTTGGCTGTAAATTTGCCAAAGTCTTGACCGCAAAATGTTGATAATTAAGAGGATGATACTCAGCATGGATAATTGGAATAGCCCCAACCTGACCAACTCAAAATGTCATTTAATGGTCAATGATTGATCGAACTGTAATATATACATAACCATAAAGCTCTATTTGGTGGAGCTGAAGAGATGTCTCAGTCATTAAATTGCCTACTGTTCAAGCTCGAGGGCCTGATTTTAGATTCTAAGTACTGACAAAAAAGCTGGGTGCCAAGAAAGTGTGTGCAAGTGGGTTCTGTAGCCCAAGTATTAGGGTGCAATATGGAGACAGGCTGTGCCTTTGAGCCCAGTGGCCAGCCAGTCAACATAATTAATGAGTTCAATGAGAGACCTTGTCTCAAAATATAAGGTGAAGCAAGATAAAGAAAATACGCTCACATGTATACATACCTGTTAAAACCTGCATGTGCTCTCCCAAATACAAACGCAATTTGATTTAAAAAAATGATATCACTGTGTACAACTGAATGAATCCCAAAGGGGTTATGCGAAGTGAAGAGTTTTTATCCTCCCCAAAATTAGGAGTTACCATGTGACTCAGCCATTCTTCCTCTAAATATATTTCTAAAAGACTTGAAAACAGTCTCAGATAGTTATATATTTACGTTTCTAGTATTGTTTCTAATAGGCAGAAGGTAGAAGCTGATCATGTGTTCATCAGTGGGCAAATCTATTAATGAAATGTGGTATATGCATACATTGGAATGTTTTTCAAACTTAAAAAAAATGTGACATGTTACAACAGAGATGAATCTTGAGAATATATGGTAAATGAAATGAGCAAGTCATAAAATAAGACACATATAGTGTGATTCTACTTACTTGAGAGCCCTTAGTCGTCAGACTCAGAGAAAGAGGGTGGAAACTGAAGAGCAGGCACACTGGCACTACTGAACTATAGACACTTCAAAATGGTCAGGTCACGCGTTTCATCAGTGTGCATGTTAACATGTTAAGGCTTTTTTTTTTTTTTTTTGTTTTTCGAGACAGGGTTTCTCTGTATAGCCCTGGCTGTCCTGGAACTCACTCTGTAGTTCCTTGAACTCAGAAATCTGCCTGCCTCTGCCTCCTGAGTGCTGGGATTAAAGGCCTGCGCCACCACGCCCGGCTTATCTTTTTTTTTTTTTTAAGACAGTCCCTCACTGTAACCCTGACTGGCCTGTTATTCCCAGTCATCCATTCTCCTGCCTTGCTTTCTGAGTGCTGGGGTTAACGCCACTATACCCAGCTTATTAACACAAGTTTTTAAAGAATTCAGTTTCATGTGTTTATATTATGTATAATATACATTTATACAATGTGATGTATTATTTTTGTCTTATTTATTTTGTTCACTTTGACACAAGCTGGAATCATCTGGAAAGAGAGCTGTAGAAAGAATTTCACCTGTCAATAAAAATGGCCAGTGAACTGAGGCAGGAACTAGGAGGTGGCACACTGGCAGAGAGAGAGAGGATTCTGAGAATAGTAAGAGATAAAGGGAGACACAGGGAGAGATGGGAGAGATGAGAGGGGAGGGGGAGGCCAAGGAGTCAGACCTAAACCAGCAGATTGATGAACTTGGAGGGACGCTGAGGAGACAGGAAGGAAGAAGTGGCCCGAGACTGAAGGACAGGTAGACATGGAAGAGTTTAAATGGGTTAAGTAAGAGCTAATCAGGGAATGAGCCAAAGCTTATGGCCTATGCATTTAATAATAAATATTTAGTCTTAGAGTCGTCATTCCAGAAATAGGACTGGGAAGGAAAAACAGATACAATATTTTTACAGAGAACCTCAGTTGAAGAAATGCCCCTATCAGGTTGGCTTGAGGGCAAGACTGTGGCATATTTCCTTGATTAATGATTGAGGTGGGCCGGCCCAGCCCAACCAACACCCTGGGGAGGTGCTTCTTGGTTGTGTACAAAAGAAGAAAGCTGAGCAAACCATTCGGAACAAGGCCACAAGCAGCTGCCTTCCATGGACTCTGCATAAGCTCCTGCCTCCAGGTTCTCCCTGCCTTGGCGTCCCTCAGTGTGATCATGCTTAGGACATGTAAACCAAATGCACCATTTCCTCAGTAAGTTGCTTTTGGTCAGCATTCTATCACAGCAACAGGAGCCAAACGAAGACTAGCAACATTTATATCATCTTTAAAATGTGAAAGATTGCAGAGCTGGAGAGCAGAGAAGTGATTTCTAGTTAGGAGACAGTCTGGGAAGCAGGGAGGAGCAGAACCTGTGAGGAGGCGTCCCATGCGGATGGATGTGTAGAGCCTTGTGATGACAATCTATGTATGAGTCCAGACAAGGGAGAAAGCTGCAGAGAACCAAATACGAGACTGAAAAACTGCTGGACTGGAAATAGAGTAAGGTTGATTTGGGGGTGAGATTTTAGAATCATGCTGCAAGTAAAATTTTGTTATCATGGAATGAAGCTGGGTCCCAGGTATGGAGAACTCTATCCTTTTTTTGTGATATACTATAATTATTTCAGTATCTTAAGAAAACTTAGAGAAGGCCGGGCAGTGGTGGTGCACACCTTTAATCCCAGCACTTGGGAGGCAGAGGCAGGCGGATTTCTGAGTTTGAGGTCAGCCTGGTCTACAGAGTGAGTCCCAAGACAGCTGGGGCTACACAGAGAATCCTGTCTTGAAAAATCAAAAAATAAAATAAAATAAAAAATAAAAAAAGAAATAAGAAAATTTAGATATACATGTAGATATTTTCATTCCCAATCCAGGGTTTCTACCCCACCTTGATAATCCAGTTCCTGGATAAAAGACATACAGCTTTTATTATTTACAATAAGCCTTAAATTAATAGAAAACATCTTTAAATGTCCCATTTTGTGAATCTCCGAGGTTCTGAAGACTATCTATTTGTGGCATATCTGAACAAGCAAATGTAGCCTGTTTCCAGCTATCTTTTATCTGTACAACCCAGGATGTATATTTCTGTGATAATACAGACTAGTACCTGATGAGACCATGAGTTTGATTACTGAATGTTAACCTATATTACTAATTATCCTAAACTGTTTATAATAGCACCTATTAATAAGAATGAGATTAAATCTTGGACAGAACCTCTGAACCTGTAAGCCAGCCCCAATTAAATGTTGTCCTTATAAGAGTTGCCTTGGTCATGGTGTCTGTTCACAGCAATAAAACCCTAACTAAGACACTATCTAAGAATAACAAAAGTAATCTTAAATTTTGTATCAATACAAAAAGATTTATACCAATGAAAACCTTAAACCTGCATCAATATACAAAAATCTGTATCAGTAAGAAAATATTACCTCAATTCTGTATCAAAGTATAAAGATCTATCAATGGAAGAGTGTGGCTGTACAGTGCTTTTGTTTATGAGTAGATTTAAACATCCATTCGTATTTGTCTAATTTCCTACAATCCCCCTTTTTTCTTTTCAACATCCTTCCCTTTACCTAAGCAAGAAGGCTAGAGAAGAGGAAAGGAAAGATAGAAATCCCTGAGTCTAAGCTCCCTATTTAGTTTCCTCCCTGTACAAAGCTGCATTTATAAAGTATCCCTTAAGATGACAACATATCTATAATTTATAAAATAACCAAAACCATCCACCCCAATTTAAGGGATTGAGACAACAGGCTTCTTATAATTGCCTCATGCTGAATTGGGACAAAGAATTCCTGTTTGGAGGCCCAAAAGGAAATCTGAAAAATGGTTAAGTCACAAAAAAGCCAGCGGGCATCATTAGTTGCCCAGTCTTTACGTGTTGAGAAAATTCAGGGCTTCACAAAGTCCTGACTGGAACAGGCTAAAAGACTGGATGAACCGAGGAGGTCATTGGATTAGCAGTCTTTCCTGAAGCCGTTCTGGAAGCAAGTCTCTGGAAACAGCCTCAGTTGAGGCAGGATCAGGCAGGGAGCTGGAACAGCCAGACATTTCAGCATCCCTGAGGTTGAATCTTGTCAGGGCTGCCCTCTTGGTGTTTCATTCTCTAGTATATAAACCTTACAACCAATATTTAGTTCTATAAATATATTTGTATGGAATGTGCAAGGTGCATAGATCAGTTAGGGATGAATTTCTGCTCCTTGTTTGAGCAGGTGAAAGCCACCTGTCTTTTTTATGAATCAGTTTGATTAATAACCAAATTGTAATAAATCTTCATTCATGCCATACAAAAGGATGGCATGATGAATTTTAAGGACTCTGTTGCCAACAAGACTCATTGGCTATGTATAGCTGAAGATCTGGCTAGAGACATTTTTATGTCTCAGCCAGTTTCAGGTTTGTTCCCATATAGAGGGATCAGCAAATTATGTTCCTGTCCTGTTTGGTCTTGATATTTTTCCTTCTTGACTGCAGCCAAGATCTTCAGGGGGGTCTTCCTCTATCAAGTCTGATCCTTATTACTTTGGAAGGAGTCTAAAGCCTTTTATCCCCCTGTTAACACAAATGCAGAACCTCTCTCCCAAAATACCATGTCCTTGGTCCAGCAACCTGAAGTATAAAATCTAAAGTATAGACTGATTCAATTTTCCAGCCTCTTTTTTATTTGGATCTGCTCTACTTTGACCTCTCTCAAAGAGAATTTGTAATATAATTATAACCACTGAAATTATAACTACCTTCATTTTGATAATTAAAACAATTTAAAATAATTAAGATAATTATTTTTATTTATTAAGATACCTCCATATACAGTTGCTTCAATTGTAGTAAGCTAGCCACTGGGCAAGAAATGTACTATCTACAGACAAATGCTGTATGAAGGATAGTTTACTGCTAAGCATTGCCAAGGCAGGGTAAGCTAGTCCTTCATAGTTCCTGATTCATCCGGGGTCTCTCAGATGTTCTGGGCCAGAAGACTGAAGATAGATGCTCCAAGGTTATAAGGAATATTAGGGACTGTCCAGGCAGTAAGCGATCTCTGTCATTTCTATGATCTTTAGAAGCTTCATCCCTATGCTTCCTGCATACCTAAATAAAATATTTATTCCTCTTCAAATCTCTGATGGTGTTGAAGACTAGATAGTTATAGTCTCACAACTAAACTTAAGTTGTTTAGCATTAAGGAAGGTATTCTAGATTTTAAAATGTCGGATTTCAGATATAATACAAGTAAAAATCAAAGATAATTGAGGTGCAGAATTGTAAACTCATTTAGTATAGATGATAAAATACTTTATCTAAATGGCCAAATAAAATGGACTGGACACTATAAATGTATATCATACCTTATAATTTTCATAATTGTTATAACTGTATTCAATTTATATCTGAGAGAAAAGGAGCCTTTTTTTGGACTAAAAAGGGGAATTGTTGAGGTTTGGTCTTTTGCAGTGTCTTGTAATGCTAAAGTGCAGGCCCCCAAGACCTGGTTGTCCCAGAGATGAAGAGAGTCTGCATGTAGACACAAGTGATCTGTGTGACCTTGCCCTCAAGTTATTTCTGATTGGTGAATAAAGATGCTGACAGTGAATAGCTGGGCAGAAGAGACATAGGCAGGTTTTAGGGTTCCTGGGCCTGGGGAGGCTGGGAGGCTGGGGGAAAACCATGAGGGAGGCAAGAAGATGAGAAGGCAGAGAAAGTCTCCATAGGCTAGGAGTCAAGAAAACATGGCCTGAAGGCTGACCAATTGTAGTTAAGAGCAGCCCATATGAAAGAAACATAGTAATAAGTTGGGGTTATCAATAGGAAATAGATTTTAATAGCGTAGAACGTAAATATCTGCCCAGTTCTAGTGCTGATCAAGGCTTAATGTAAATATGAAGGCTGTGTGTGCCTTTTATCCTGGAACTAACTGATCAAAGGCCGGGTGGAAGCCCTGATTGGGATTAAATGTTTCTACAACAATGCATCACTCCAAATCAAGGCATAGTGGGATAAGAGAAGACTAGGGGGGAAAGGAAGGGAAGGGAGAGGGAAAGGCTTGGGAGATAACTGACTGTGCCTCTAACTTCGGTTCTGAAAGTGCACAGTATGTGACTTCAGGCAGCTCATTCATCAGTGAAGTAAGGGGCTTCCCAAGGTGATTTCCAAAGGTATGGGCAGTTCTAAACTGCCTGGAAAGTACTGCTGGACCTGGATTTGGCTTATAAGAAAGCCCTTCTCAGGGAAAAAATTGAATACAGTGATGCAATGAAAATATGATTCTTTCTTCACAATTTAAAAATCTTAAAATCTCAGAAAACCACGTATTTTCAGATTCTAACTTCATTTTAGTGGCTGTGAGACTTTTCAGCTTTTATTCATCCCTGTGAATGTGAATATTCACTAAAACTATTAGTGTTTCAATACTGGATCTGTTTAGTTCTTGCCGGAATGTAGAGTTAAAAGTTTCTAAAATCAGAAAAGAGTTATATTCTGAAAGATACTTGTTTTAGGGGTGTGGTGGTTTGAATAAAAATGACCCCTGTAGGCTCAGATATTTGAATACTTAGTCATCAAGGAGTGGCACTATTTGATTAGAAGGATAGGAGGCGTGGCTTTGTTGGAGGAAGTGGGTTTGGAAGGTTCAAAGCCCATGCCAGGTGCAGTCTCTCTGTCTCTGTCTCTCTCCCTCTTCTGCAGATTAGAATGTAGCTCTAAGCTTCTGCTCCAGTGTCCTGAGTGCTGCCATGCTCCCCACAGTGGTGAAACTGTAGCAAGCCGCCAAGTAAATGTTTTCTTTTATAAGAGCTGCCTTGGTCACTGTGTCTCTTCACAGCGGTAAATCAGTGACTAGGACAAGGGGCTTTGGATGAGGGCCTGTGGACCTGTCCAAGCTGGACAGTGGTCTGGGGGAATGCCCAGGTGAATTGTTAGTGTGGGAGAAATTAAATGTAGTCACAGTGAATTGGTCTCTCTCTTCCTGTCAGCACAGCTGTGCCCTGTGAGTTCGTTGCTGCCTGTCTAATTCAATTCAGTACCTACTTGTGCATATTGTATTCATTTATATTTCTCTGTCAATCATTCATACTTAAGTATTTTTAGCTTTTTAAGTTTACTTAGCATACTATTGTGCTAGTTAGTTTTTATTGTCAAGTTGGCACAAGCTGGAATCCCTGGGACAGAGGGAACCTCAATTGAAGAATTGCCTCGATCACGTTGCCCTGTGGTCATACACTGATGGATGATTCATGTGGAGGGGCCAGCCTCCTGGACACCTCAGCACCATCCAGACACCTGACCTGGGCTGTATAACACCTTAGCAGAGCCTGGTGTGCCTTTAATCCCAACACGCAGGAGGCAGAAGTAGGCAGAGCTCTGTAATCAAAGCCATCCTGGTCTACAGAGTGAGTTCCAGGGCAGCCAGGGCTACATAGTGAGACTCTGACTCAAAAAAATAAACAAAGAAGAAGAAAAGCAAGCAAGCAAGTAAGTTAGCTAGAAGAGAACCAGCCTGTAAGCAAGCCAGTAAATAGCATTCCTTCGTTTGTGTTTCAGCTTCCCTTTAGCAATTAACCTGGAAGTTTTAAAGGAAATAAACCTGATTATTCCTAAGTTGTTTTTGGTCATGGTCTTTATCACAGTAAAAGAAAATCACACTAGAGCAACTGCTGTGGAGCTGTTCAAAGTGTCGGTGCAGCTGGCTTCTTTGAGTGTGGCCCTATTTTCTTTTGACTGATTGGGTTCTTAGGATTAAACATTTATTTTTAGGATTAAAATTTGTTTAAATACTTTGTGGTTTTGCTTTTGCCTCCAAATGCTCTCTAATTTAGATTCAGATAGGTGGGGTTCATTAGTAGTCAATTATAGGAGATAAAGTATGGTTTTAGTCTCTTCTCTTAGGGGCCATTGATTGCTTAGAAGAGACCATGCGTTCCACTCTACTTATTTGGCTATCTAGAGAAACTGTTAGGTTTTTTTTGTTTGTTTGTTTTTAATATGGTAGAATTCATTAGAGTTCTGCCAATTTGTTATTAGAAATTTAATTTTAGTCGTCCATGTTTATGAAAGACCCTTTCTAGTTTCAGTTCTGTAATTACTGACTAAAAACCTGTATTTCTTACAAAGAACTTTTTCTTGGATGACTAGGAGAAAATTATAAATTTTAATTCATTCCACAAATATTTGAGGTTTTCTGGGCATGGGGCGTAAAACATGAATAAGACACAGTTGTTGCCGTCCAGGAATCCATGAGAGACAGTGTAGTGAGCAGGCGTTCTGGACTCAGACTGGCTTCACATTCTGCTCTTAAAGACCACTGTGGTCTTCGGCAGCTTACTTCTGCTCCTGGTGCCCTAGCCTCCTCCTCTGTAAGGATGAGTGCTAAGTAAGTCAGTGTTTTATGAGGTTGAAGGAGTTACTATAGATCACACACAGTTCTGCAAACGTAGCTTGTCATTCCTATGAGAAATCTGTTCTAGCAAGAACATAAGCCCAGCTCAGAGTGCCCGCAGAGGAAAGTAGCACATGTGATCCAGCATGTTGGACAGACCGACAAGGAGAAAACGATGTCTTTCTGAGGACATTGTAAGGTAAAGTGGCCTCTAGGTTGACCTGTGTTGGATGAGAAGGAAACGGCTGGAGCAGGTCAATAGAGACAACTGTCTGGCAACGTCTAGGAAAATCCGCAGTGGGACAGAGCGAAAATGGAATGGGGTGAACAGAAGAAGAGGCGAGAGTGTATGCTGTGGCCATGGTGGAGAGAGTGGTGACAAACTTGCTCCTCTACTGTCACTAACCAGAGACTAGGCAGAGCGTAGACAACAGCTGCATTGTTGCTGTTAGTGAAATCTCAAATGTTCCATTTTACCAAAAGACGACCCGGGAGCCAGAGGCTGGAGTGAAAGCCTGCTGTCTCAGAGAGGCAGAGAGCACCCAGCTGACCTGCCTTCTCAGCTGGTGGTCCCCAGAGGAAGCACTCTTTCTCCGCCACCCCTCCAACTGAATGCCCCTCCCTACTTCCTGTGCGGCTCTAACCTCCTGCCGTCCTCTTACTCGTTTTCTTTTTCTACATTGACTCCCTGTCCACAGTTGCTTGCTCTACCTCTTCACCTATGGTTGACTGTATTTAATCCTGTTTTAAATAAATAAACAGAAAGCTCTTGGATTAAAGGTGTATACTAGAGCCAAGCCACGCCACGACTAGAAACAGGTTTTTTCAGTAAACAAGACAATCTTGGGATTCATAGTATGATCAAATATCCGGCAACACTGTGTCTCATTCTTTATTGCTAAAGACTTTTTGTTTGTAGCGTCTCTGAGGGTTTCTATTGCCTTTATAAACACCATGACTGAAAGCAACATGGGGAGGGAAAGGTTTATTTTTATCTTATAGGTTACAGTCTTATCAATGAAGTGAAGTCAGGGCAGGACCTCAAGGCAGGACCTAAATCACAAGTCATGAGGAGTGCTTCTTACTGACTTGCTCCTTACAGCTTGCTCAGCCAGATTGCTTGCTTATATTTTTCTTTTTTAATTTTTTAGAGATAAGGCATCACTGTGTGGCCAGTTTTGAAATCATAGAAATCTGCCTGAAAGGTGTGTGCAACCACACCTAGCTCAGCTTGCTTGCTTATACTATTTAGGACCATCTGCCCAGGCATAACACTGTCCACAGTTGCCTGGGCTCTTCAACTTATTATTAATCAAGAAAATGCTCCACAGACTTGCTAAAGGAGTGTGATGGAAGAATTTTATCAGTTGAAGCACTTCTCGGGTTGACAGAAAACCATATTTGTTTTGTGCTTGTACTCTGAGATGTAAAGCAGTTTGTTTACCTGTATGCCATAGATGAAGATCGAGACTGCCTCTAGTTTTTGGCTATTTTTCGTGAAGCATCTGTGAACCAAATAAAGTTGATTTAAGAGATAAAGGAAAAGTTGGGGCTGGATTTTGAGGTGATATTTTAATATTGCCTAAGAAGATCTAATCTTGTTCCACTGCCAGTAAGAGATGTATGACCAGATGAGCCTTTTAAAAGCTGGCTTTGGCAGATGTGGAGATCATGAATTGTAGGAAAGATAGGCTGGGTGCAGGGAGACCTGGAGGAAGACTGCTATAGTTCATTCATTTCTTCCTTAGCTGCTAGCTAAATGTGTTCCCTAATGCCAGGTTCTGTGCTTATCACAGAGAACACAGACATTGTTAGTCACTTTGGCCTACTCCTCAACAAGAGTTCTTAAAGTTAAATAAGAGTCATATAAAGCTATCAGTGCAACATGATACTACATGTTTGTTATGATTACCATGTTTAAAAATTAAATGATTTTTAATTTATAAAAGGAAGAGTGGTTCTGGGGTCAGGGGTATGGAATTGAGAAGTCACAGTTACTCCTGAGTATTGACACTGAGATGCTCATGGGGACTTAAGGATGGGGGTGGGATATGAATGTAGACAGCAGTTGTGAAGTACTTCTGTGAAGTGGGCTGAGAGAACTGGGCTGAGAGAACCAGTCTGAAGGAAGCTGAGCACCTGGATCTTGAGGCAGCAGGCTGTTTGCATGGGGAATGTTTGGAGAGCACAGAAAGAAGGCCGTATAGTTAGGCAAGGGTTTGAGGCATGAAGAAATGTCTAAAATGCAGCTAAAGTGGATCATGAACTGCTAAGGACAGAGCTGGAGTTGGAAGTACTCAGCCCAGGTAAGATTGAAAGCCAGAGGGTTTCTGGGCCCTCGAGGATAGTATTTAGACTTTTGTCGGCATAGTTTACAAGCAGTGAAACAGATTTGGGACTACTTGAGCATGGAGGAGCCAATCAGGCCTTAGAGCCTCTCACAGGGATGGAGATGTGGCAGAGAGGTCGGGCAGTGATGATACAGTCTCTACTGGACTGCACTGTGTCAAGCTTTGACTCTGTCTGGATTTAATCTTTGGATGAGTCCTCTAGCTTTGGAGTCCCATGGTAGGCAGTCTGGCCTTTCTTGTATCATAAACTTAAACCAAACCTTGTGTGCCAGCAGTGTGTACCACAATGAGCCCTGCATAAATTCTGGCCACCCTTTGGTCAGTTGGGTGATAAATAGATAAATAGATATATTTCATAGAGCAGCTTACATAGTAGATTGCTTGTCTGTCTAGCACGAACAAAGCCCTTTTGTTCATTCCAGTTCATACCAGTACCACATGCAACTGGATGTGATGGTGGCACTTCGTGGTAATTCCATCACTCAGGAGGTGGAGGCAGGAGGATCAGAAGTTCACGATTATCCTCAGCTGTATAAGAAATTCAAGACTAGCGTGTGCCCTGTTAGACCTGCATCAAAGCAAGCAGGCAAGCAAACAAACAAAAAGCATCTTAACAGCTCATCAGTTGCTGCAAACGTTTATCTGTGCATATGGTTCAAAGAAAAGTTCAAATAATGTTCTTCTAAAAGTAACCTGAAGAGAGGTTTCAAAATGGGTTCTGTATGTTACCCCTCAGAGCCTGAATACTTAATGCAGGGTCTAGAAGTAAAACTGTCCTTTCTGCTGTGCGACTAGATTTGCTGTGACTCACCTGTTTTTTGTTTGTTTTGTTTTGTTTATAGACTTTCTATTTCTTTTTCTATATACTGAAACTTCATTTTAACAAATAGTTAAAAACAGCTTTAAAAATTACTACTCTTCCAGATTCTCCTTGGAATGTTATTTCATTGGGTTCAATGTTTTTGTTTTTGTTTTTTAAAGCAAAATGAATTGGTTTCATTTCCAGCATTGTGAGCAGAGAGATAGAGCTAATGAATGTTATATTATACTTTAGTGGTTTGAATTTGCCAAACATCGATAATTTTTGTGAACATAGTCTTGAAAATGTTGATAATATTATAACGGATTTGTGACATGTTTTTTGTCAGCTTGTTAAAGATTACCAAGTCAAATTTTTTCTGTCTTGGGGTATGCATTTGCTGTAAAGAGACACCATGACCAAAGCAACTATTACAAAGGCAAACATTTAATTGGGGCTGGCTTATAGGTTCAGAGGTTCAGTCCATTATCATCAAGGCAGGAGCATGGCAGCATCCAGCCAGGCAGGGTGCTGGAGGAGCTGAGAGTTCTACATCTTCATCTGAAGGAAGCCAGGAGCAGACTGAGCATCCTCAGACAGCTAGGAGGAGGGCCCCAAAGTGCACCCCCATAGTGACACACTTTCTCCAACAAGGCCACACCTCCCTGGGCCAAGCATGGTCAATCCACCACAGTGCCACTTTGGATCATTGTTGACTTTTCTAACTTCAGGCGATCTCCCATTCTTTTCTATCCTCATCTGTCTTTAGGATCTCTCCCCATTTTTAGATAAATCATGATTCAAAATGTCATGATAAGGACTACTGGGTGCCTAGGTTCCCCGTCACTACTGGAGGACAGAGGAGAGGACAGTGTGCCAGTTTGAATCCCAGGTAATGTGACAGAAGGGCTTACATATAAACGGTGCCATTGGCACCTGGAGTTATTACCCAGTAATATGGCAGTATTTCTGGGGAGATGTAAACCAAAATCTGCTTACTCCAGAGAAGGAATTAAAGACACACCAAAGTAAGGATACTGCCAAAGCCCAATTAGTGACCCAGTGAGTTTATTGGGGCTATTGATAGGAATATGGGTGAGGGGTTGCTCATAGGAGCAGACATGGCTCAGACAGCTACATCACCAAAGCCCAATGCAATATGGATGATGGCTCACAAATGCTAAACACATGTAGCACTCTGTACAGCTCAAAGGCAGCTTAACAGTTGGAGAGTGTCCTTTCCCGGTGCTCTGAGAGTGTCCTTACCACTTATATATGCTTGGGGGGGGGGGAAGGGGTCTAGTGAATCTGTCAGTTTCGGCATTGTGTGGAGCACTTATTGAGTTGTTTCCTTCTGAGTTTGAAGGAGCCCCTACAGGATGGACCCCAGTGTCTTAATGAGAGCTCCTCTAAGGTGAACTGGGAGGAAACCGCTGGGGAACAATGCACTGCACTGCTCCAGTTCATGGTCACTGCTTCTTTCCAGGTCCTTCTGCAGAGGTTGCCGGTCTGTCTGTCTGTCTGCTGCAGTGGCCGCTGCATAGACAGTCTCTCACTTCTTCATTTGACCTTGGTGTCTTCTGATATGGTATAACTCCTAAAGATACCCAGAAGGAGCATGCAGCTCCAGTGACCCTTAGCCTGGGCTGCTTTATGCTGTTGTATGGTTTCCCAGAACACATTTTATAGTTTATATAGACTTTTACTAAAAACATTTTATGTGTTCTTTTAAGTTGTTTTCTCACATTTTGTTTTGTTTTGTTTTTCGAGACAGGGTTTGTCTGTATAGCCCTGGCTGTCCTGGAACTCACTCTGTAGACCAGGCTGGCCTCGAACTCAGAAATTCGCCTGCCTCTGCCTCCCGAGTACTGGGATTAAGGGTGTACGCCACCATGCCTGGCTTCACATTTTTTTAACGGATGACAACAGAGTATTCATGACACGATTTCATGAGTCCAAAGTGAGTGTATAGAAATTGGCAGTACTAGATCTGGCATTTACTCTAACATTACAGATTCTTACAGTCTTCCCTAGTCAGCCTGGGGGAACTGGGATGAAGCCTTTCATTTTTCATGACTTTACTTTTCTATAGATTTACTTGTGAGTGTTTCTTAGAATAACAGCATCTTTAAATGGTTTATTTGTTGAGGTAATATCTTTTGTCCTAAAGAAGATAGCCTAGGACCTTGATGGTTTAATTTCTTCTAAAATTATGTTTCTGGCCATCTGTGTCTTTGACCCAGTGAATTCCTGGTAGATGTTATCTGCCCTGTTTATGTAGCACTGAGTTGGGAATGCAGACCGATTTTAATTTGAACTTGAAATTCTAACTAATTTAAGTTTAACTTAATTATGGCAAATGTATACTGTCTAAAAGGGCATTGCACTTTCGGGGGCAGGCCTATATAATGTTTTGGATAAGATCATGGCCTCATGTACCTACCAATCCTTAAATTGCCATTTCCTAGCTGTATAATCTGCAGAGTCTTTGTGCCTGTTTCCTCGATTGTGGAAGGGGTGATATTAGTTCTGGCCCCACAGGATTGTGATGAGGATCACATTATAGCATAATTATCAAAGCTTGGCTTTATGTGTTCAACAAATATAGCTGCCATTATTAGCTATTATTTGTGTCTAATAGTTTCCTTGAGGTCTCAGGCTAGTCAACACCCTGCAACACTTTTCCTTGGAGGATAGTTAAGAACTGAAAGAAATAGTATAGACTAAAATTTTCTGGAAGGTGTGTTGTGTTGTATAAATATGAGATGGAGATGAGACCCCGACAGTAAGTACCAGAAATGGCTGCAAAGGTAAAGTTGTGCGGTGTGCTGGAAAGAACAGAGTTTGGGAAGCAGCAGATCTGACTTCAGGCTTGGGAAGCTTCAGACCTACTTAGGTACCTGCTACCTCTGTAGACAAGCTAGGTCTCAGAGCTCAGCTTTCTCAGCAGAGATGGGACAGTGTTTCCTGCATTGAGGACTACTGAAACTTACCTTGTAAGGCTCATTGGATGAAAGGCTCAGGCCACACAGTTTCCTTTTTCTCAAATTCCTAACTAGAGATTTGACAAAATAGCCATCCTTTCTGAAACAAAATAATATTCCATCAATACACTTAGAATTGAATGGGATTTACTAACAAAACAGGAAGCTGAAGAGAGTAAGGATACCAGCTAGAATGTGGTTTGCAATTAGAACTTTTTTAGTTTGAGTGGTTTAATTTAAAGAAGTAAGTGTAAAATATGGGTATAATTAGCTACTGTGAGTGTTAAAAGCCCCAGCACCGTAAACATACTAATCATTAGGCTTTGTCAATTCTAGGTTGGTTAGTAATGAGTAAGGTTCTGCAGTGGAGGTGAGCAGTGCATCTCACTGCAGCTGTCTTTCAGAATCTGACATGGTCTTTTTTCAGCTGCTGTTCGCTAGGGAGCCACTGATGCCACTAGAGCTACGTGGGCACTTAGATATCTCGGGAGCTAGGGGAAGAAGTATTTGTAGTCGGATTAAAAACAAAATGCTTACCTCTTTATGCGTGCATCAAATCATTTTAGAGGAATGTCAGTTTAGTGAAGCTTCCTGGAGACAGATGGTTTTTTTCTTCTCTGCATGAAACTCCGTTAAAGGCATCAGGAGCACCCCGTGTTCTGGAGGATGCAGGTAGGCTTTTGCAGAGCTTTTCCTGTCTCGCTGTTTCTGTCTCTCTCTGTACTTTCTACCTTAAGCTTGGGGTCACAGGAAATAAGCCTACATTCACATTGAGGAAGCTCTGCTTAGCCACAGGGTTGAAGGCAAATGTTACCACTTTCCTCAAGCAGTTTCTGATTGTTCCAGGTCAAATTGCTTATCCCTTTTGTCCTCTCAAAAGTTAGAAGCTGTGACATCATTGACTTGCACTCCCATGTGGCCTCCATCTGTCATCTCAAGAGGTGGCTGTTTCCACTAGTCTAGGGATGTCCTTGAGATGATCACTCGGGCTGCTGCTTTTCACTTTGGCTTTGTTTTGTTGAGATAGTGTCTCTATATAGTCCTAGCTGGCCTGGAACTCAAAATGTAGACCAAGCTGGCCTGAAACTCAAAGAGCTCCACCTGCCTCTGTCACCTGAGCGATGGGACTGAAGGGCTGTGCCACTATGCCCAAGCTTTTGAGCTGTTGCTTTACATGTGACCACAGGTATAACTGGTTAATCTGGTCCCATGGTTTGGACTATGAGTTCAAGAGTTTCTGTCTTTCTGATTGTTCAAGGTATTGGAGCTAGGATGGGGTAGAACCTCCACAGTGAAATTCTGGATTTCCCTGTGTCTTCTGGTAGAAGCTATGATCAGCTGTGCTGACAACATAGTAGCAAAAGTTTGCATGTCATTTCTGTGAAGGGAAGCAAGGGATAGCTGGACAGACTTCTTGCTGCTGGTGTGAGTGACTTGGTGATGGCCACAGTTAAGAAAAGTCCACCTAGCAGTGGTAATTCAACAAAGAAGGTCACATGGAAGAAAAGATGGATGTGTCTTTTATTTGAGTTAATGCAGGGGTCACAGCAAACAATAAAGGGGAGGTGGAAGGTTCTGCCACCAAGGGTCCAGTGCAAAGGGTCATGCGGATTGTGTGTGGCCCAGGGTTGCAACTGATTTTGCAGTGTAGTTGTAAAATATAATACCCACTGCTCAAGAAGAATAAGAGAGAACAAGTTTCCTGGACTAGAGAGGTGGTTCTGTGAAGCTATGACATCACTGGCCTATTGCTTCTGGAGAGGTCCAGGGTTCATGGCCCAGCACTCACATGGCAGCTCACAACCATCTGGAACTTCAGTTCCAGCAGTGTGTGGTGCACACAACAACACACTTAGGCATGCACACATGCACATAAACAGTATTGAGAAGAAGTGTTTCCAAGACTATGAGCTCAAAATGGGTGACTTCCTCTTTGTATTCCCATTGCCTCACCTATCATCAGTGCAGAAAGCCTTCAGTAAGCACACACCAACTTAAGTGGGTAGAATAAAACTTCCTAACCAAAAGTTCATACCCCTTTCCTGACCTTTGTCTTAGTCATTACTTTAATTAGATTGCAGTGTTCCATCTTACATACACTTCATGGATTAAAGATAGGGATCAACACTTCCTGGAAACAAACCAAGAGAAAATGCAATTAAAATTAGGTGGGGAAACTTTTCCTGGCTGCAATACTTGTCAAGAATGGATTGCTGCAAGGTGCGGTTGCATCTTTTGGTTTTGAAATCTTCCAGGCAATTGGCATGTGCCTTGAAGACAGAGAAGCAAGGGCAAACACGAAATTCTGTATGAGACTGTACAGTGTACCAGTGAACACTCTGTATGTTCCAGAAAAATATGACTATATTCAATGTATAACGTGAATATAAATGTTTTAGGATATTGGAGATTTAGTTATAATTGGAGCACAAGTTCTGATCAACAGGTGTACAACCCCCAGAGAAAACGTAAGATTTATTACTGCAACATGTATTCTTTTCTTATACTGCTTCATACTGTTGGTCAGCTCATCAGAACTGTTTGATGTGATTGGGAGATGTATGCTAATCACAAATCATATTTTAAAGTAGGAGTGCTATTGGAAACCCTTACATTTTGGCATATTAGGTAAGTTGTCAGAAGTTTTTGTTCAGAAACCTCCCAGTACTACTACACGAATAGGCATTTGGGGCAGAACACAAGCATTTCTAATAGGGAGGGGTCTCCTACCTCTTAACTAAAACTCTGTAGATACAACATCTGGAGTTACTCAGACAGCATTTTTAAAAGGCCAGGTCTTTAATCAGAAACCTCTTTCTGGCATTAAAAAAAGTTTTTGGATAGATTGGATTTGTATAATTGATTTTTAAAAGTGTCTGTATTCATATAAGCTTTCTCATCGTGCACACACAGGTGGAGACTACTAGGGGCCAAGGCTAGTGGGGTTGTTGATGTGCTTCTCGATCAAGCAACACAACATGCTAGCCCGCAAGTGTCCCTCGGCTTTTCTAGTCATACTCTGGTTTTATTTTCAAACCATGTGTATAAATTCATTTAATTCTCTTTACACAGACCGGAAGCATGCCCTTCAAAGCTCCTATCCTTATTCTCTTTCTTTTGTAGTTTTCTTTTTGTAAGACAGGATAAATAGGAAGATAATAGCTAAGTGTTGGAAACAATACTGCTATCAAGGAATGAAACTGAACGGTAGACTTCATAAGAAGTCAGCAAAAGTTTAGTGCCATCTGTTGTTATTTAAATCTAACCAGGGAATGTTGGAGTTGAAAGGGTTTCTCTAAGACAACCCAGTATTTTCTTGAGGACACTAGATACATGTGAAAACTTTCACTGGATTAGAAAGAATCGATTGATACTGGATCACAAAACGTCATAACTTAGTCATTGCTAAAGGAATTTAAGCATGTGTTTCAGGATAAACCACAGTGGGCTAGCTAAACCAGTGGCTTCAGGAGGAAAAGCATCTTACGCTGCCTAGACTGGGAGGGCTTAGACAGGTGGCCGTTGGGGAGCGGTGGCCTCTGTCTTCCACCTAACTATGAAGCCAGGGGTGGAAGTTAGGGAGAGCAGAGTTAGTAGTATACTAATTCTGAGTCAAAATTAGAGAGCCCCAGAAACCTTGTGATGAGTTCAGCATATTGTAAATTATCTTCATTCAGGACCAGAGAAGAAAAACAAAGTTTTAAGATGCTATAAACACAGGGTAAAGTGATACAGTTTCACTCACCCTGAAAGCAGCAACATTTTATTATTAAACAGACACTCCAAGCAGTTTACCTGAGGAAGAAATACATGAAGAAATAATGTGTCTTTACTGGAGAAACTTGAACTTTGAACTGAACAAGCTTTGGTAACTACATATGATCAAATAAGCTTTTGAGGATTCTGATCTTGATAAATTTTACAAGTCTACAGAGGGAAAGATTCCTCATGCACCTTTATTCTTTCTCATCCTCAGAAGTGGCATGATTCTTCTCAAGATTACATGAGGGAAGATATATCACACGTCTTTCCTTTTGTTTGTTTGCATAAGACAGGATTTCTCTGTGTAGCCCTGCCTGAATAAGTTCATCCTTTTTACCTTTTTCTGTTCTCTGGCTGGTCGATTCAACTCAGCTGTTCTGGCTCAAACTTCTCTCCAAGGTGACTGGTTCAATCTTGCTTCTTTCAGCTTTGGGTGAATTGATCTGCTTGGCTTCATACTAACTTTGGCAATCTGTTCTAATCTTCTGGCTCCTTCTCATTCTCTGGCTTGTTCTGTCTTCACATGTGTCTGTCTAGCTTGTTCTCTTTCTGCGTACTAAGGCTGAGCCACACCATAACTAGAAATAGGTTTTTCCAGTAAACAACACAATCCTGGAGTTCACAGTTTGATCAAATATACCGAACAAGAAATTATAAAACTTCGAGAAGAAAATATAGGGGAATGCTTTAAGACACTGAAATGAGCAAGTGTTTGTGGGGATAAAATCTTCAAAGGAGAGGAAACAAAAGCAAAGAGATGGATCTCATCCAATTAAAACCCTTACTTAGGGCTGGAGAAATGGCTCAGTGGTTAAGAGCACTGGCTGCTCTTCTAGAGGACCTGAGTACAATTCTCAGCACCCACATGGTAGTTAACAGTCATCTATAAAAGGATCTGATGCCCTCTCTGGCATGCAAGTATATATGCAGCAGAGCACTCATACATAAAATGAATAAAAGTAAATAAACAAAAATAAATCTAAAAAGTTTAAGAAAAACTGTACATTAAAGGAGATATTGGGATGAATGGACAATATACAGAAAGGAGGAAAATACACACCTGAAATGATCTAATAACCAGGGTATGTGAGATCCTCAAATAACTCATTTGGAGCACCCCCCATAAGCCAATAAAAATTGAAACTGAATAGATCATTATAAATATATGTAAAAATTTCTCAAGGAATACATGCAAAGGGCCATAACAGAATACTCATTATTACCAGTTACTTTGAGAAATACAATTAAAATCACAGTGAGATCTCACCTAACTTTAGTAAGAACAGCTGTTATCAAAAAAGACAAAACACACAGTGGTGGTTTGAATAAGAATGCTCTCTATAGGCTCAAATATTTGAATGCTTTGTTGCCAGGGCATGGCATTCTTTGAGAAGGATTAGGAGGTATGACCCTGTTAGAGTAGATGTTGCCTTGTTGGGGCTGGTGAGATGGCTCAGCGGGTAAGAGCACCGACTGCTCTTCTGTAGGTCATGAGTTCAAATCCCAGCCACCATATGGTGGCTCACAACCATCCTAACAAGGTATGAGTCCCTCTTCTGGAGTGTCTGAAGACAGCTACAGTGTACTTACATATAATAAATAAATAAATCTTAAAAAAAAAAAAAAAAAAAGAAGAAGTTGCCTTGTTTGAGGCAGTGTGTCACTGAGTGTCTTTTTTCCTCTTGGCTTGTACATTAGGATATAGCGCTCAGCTTCTTTTCTAGCACCATGCTTGTCTGCCACCATGCTCCCTGCCATGATGCTGATGAACTAAGCCACTGAAACTGTTAAGCAAGCCCCCAATCCAATGCTTTCTTTTGCAGGAGCTGTGATCATGGTGTACTTTCACAGCAATAGACACTGACTAAGACACACAGCCAGCGAAGGTGTGGAGAAAAGGGAGCCCTTGCACATTGTTCATGGGAATGTAAATTAGTAGAGCCATCACGGGAAATGCTGTGGAGGCGTCTTGAAAACTTAAAAATAGGTCTGTGATATAGTGTATCAGTCCCACCACAGGAAAACAAACAAACCTGTATCAGGAAATGAAGTCAGTCTGGTAAGACATCAGTACATTTGTGTTTATTGCTGAAGTATTTACAGTTAACAAGAAATGGGATATTTTACTTGTTTATAAGCCAATGAATAGATACAGATGTGTTGTATATAAGACAACAGAATATTATTCAGTCATAAAAAGGATGAAAGTCAGTTGACAGTATGTGTGGAACTGGAAGCCATTATTTAAACAAAATAAGTCTAGTGGTGTAAAAGACAAATTTTACTTGACTTCTGGAATCTAAAACAAGGTGATCTAGTAGAAGTTGAGAATAGGGTGGTAGGTAGCTCCTCAAAGCTGACAGTTGGAACAGAGACTGAGGAGCTAAGCTGTGAGGGGCAAAACTGTTTTGGAGCTTGGAGAGATGCCTCCACAGATAAAGGCCCTTCCCATCCACGAGAGCCTTACAGTCTGTTCAATGCCTAGAACCTAAGCAAAGGTGGATATAAAGAAGCAACTCACAAAGTTGTCTGCCCTCCACACGCCAGCTGTGGCCTGTGTGTGCATGCACGGACACTCTTCTGTGGCACATGCCTTTAATCCCAGCACTCGGGAGGCAGAGGCAGGCAGATTTCTGAGTTCGAGGCCAGCCTGGTCTACAAAGTGAGTTCCAGGACAGCCAGGGCTATACAGAGAAACCCTGTCTCGAAAAACAAAAAGCAAACAAACAAATTAAATAGAACTTTTGATGACCCACATAGAAGTATGACTATGGATATATTAGCATGCATTAAAAAATTAGGAGAGAGAATTTGGGATGTTTTCAGTAAGTGACAAACCTTTGAGGAGATACATATGTTCACTCCCTTTTGAACATAATGCAATATATAAATGTATTGAAATATCACATGATACCCCATAAATATCTACTTTTTAATGTATCAGCTCAAACTGGCACCTCTCCAGCTTGTCTGTGTGGGACTTGTTCTGGCTGAGGTTAGGGGTAGGAAGTGGTACTTTATTGGAATGAGCCTCTAAACATCTGATTTAGCAGTGAATAGGAGGAGGGACTTAGAAAATAGGAAATAGTTCTTCAACTTAAAGATTTGACATCATTTAAAATCTTTCTGTGGAAAAAAAAAAGTCCTTTAGTGCTGTCAAGGCAAGGCTTTAACAGAGTGCTCAGACGATGCCGCCATTCTTGAGAGCAGAGGAGTCGATGGGTTGGTTCTCAGGAACCCTTTGTTCTTGTTTTCTTTCTCTCCTCTGCTGCCAGGGACCAGAGTTTAGGTTTCTACAGCAACCATAGTGGGGACTACATAATACCAATGCTCTGCGTGCATGTGGTGTTAACTCAGACCTTATACACTACGTGTAGCAGGGTTACAGTTGCTATGGAGATCAATCTTTGGACACACTCCGTTGATAACCATGCCTTTCATGTGTGGATTTTGCTGCTGAGAAAGAATATGAGATGCTGCTGCAGGTTGACCATGGGATGTATGTGACAGTCAGTAATTGTTCTGAAGCCTTATTCTCACATTTGAAAACATGTGCTTATTAATACACTTCAGTTTATATAACTTCTTTACATGTTGGGATATGATACCCCAAAAGGAAGGAAAATATGGCTCTTAAAACCACACTGGGCCAGGTGGGTGTCTCACACCTCTAACCCAAGCACTCGGGAAGCTGAAGCCAGATTGCCATGGGTTTGGGGCTGGCCTAGGCTGCATACTGCAAGTCTGTCTCAAAAGCCAAAAAAAAAAAAAAAACAAAACAAAACAAAAAAAACATATACATAGAAAAAAACATATGATCAAATTGGCATAGTGATGCAAACCTGCAGTCCAAGCACTTAGGAAGCAGAGGTGAGAAGATCCATTGGGTTTGAGGCCAGTCTGGGCCATATGTCAAGGCCAGTCTGAGCTACCCTGAGGTCCCTTTCTCAAAAGGTTAGGGATATAGCCTTGGATTTGGCCCCTAGAAAGACAACCACACCTCAGAAGCACACACACACACAGACATGTACATGTGCACACATGTACATATCACAGGGGGTGGTGGGAGGGAGGGAGGGAGGGAGGGAGGGAGGGAGGATATGTTATCAGGTAGGACCTTGATCAGTAGGTGACCAGATTTCTATCCAGCCCTCTGGAAGCTGCCTTAGGAAGATAGTGAATTTGAGACTAGCCTGAGCTACCAGGCAAGCTCCTGTTTTTTATAAAAGCAAAGGAACTCATTGTTGGACTTTTTACAGACTCGGGGTTCGAGCCCACCTTTGCAAAAGCGTACTGTAAGAGATGAGCCTCACTGTATGTGGTTGTAGTCATTCATCATAAGGTCAGTCGTTGCTTAGGGCTGGGGAAAGTACAGCTGTCCGTGAGCTGCTGCATCTGTATGTGGGTCCTTGGGCTAACAGTTATGAACCTTTCTCTCGGAGAACTTCTCTCTGACACCCAAAGAGAAACAACTAGGAAACACAGTGACTTTATTTTCTTACCTTTCCTTTGACAAAGTATTTAAGCCAGGATACAATTCCCAGTCCAGATTTTTAAGCTAATATCGACTTAAAATTAATATAGTGGTTTTATTTGTAGGATTTTTGTTGTTTTTAAAGAATGTGGTGTTTGGTTGATTTTCAGTTTCTGCGTTGGGTTGAGGACACCCTTAGCAGGAGTAACTGATCTTTTGTGAACTACTGTATTAGAGTAGCAGTTCACAACCCTGGCTGCACTCTAACATGTTTAAAAACACCAGTATTTGAGCATAAAATGAAGTCAGCACTTTGGGGATGGGAAAATGCATGCCATTGCTGGTCTGTCTCTCTTCACTCTGGCCTCTTGCTAGTCACGCTTGCTCAGGCTTGAACACCGTGAAGTAAAGGGGGTTTTATCTCTGCTCAGCAGTCTAGGCTTTGGGTTTACTGATAGATGTAATAAGAGCTACGTCTGGTGTAGTGGTGCCTTTAATCCCAGCACTCAGAGCAGGGCAGAGGGGCAGAGGCACAGAGAAGCAGGGGCAGGAGCATCTCTGAGTAGAGGACATCCTGCTCTACACTGTGATTTCTAGGACAGCCAGGGCCACACAGACAGGCTCTGTTTTGAAAAACAACAAAACAAAAGGAAACAGAACAAAAGTAATATGAAATATTAAAAAAAAGTTAGAAAATGTTAGTCTTTCCTACTATTATTATACTTAGTAGCTACAAATTTAGTGGCTCAAAATACCATTTTATTAGATGTTTACTAGCTTATGTTCTGGAGACCAGAAGCCTGAAATGAATCTGAAGACTAATGTCAAGATGTAGGCAGAACTGTGTTCTCCTGGAGCAATCTATTTCTTGCTTCTCCATCCCCAAGAGGCCCCTGCATCCCCTCACTGCTGCCTCCATCACCTTGACATCAGGATTTGACCATCCTGCTTCCTGCTTGCAGCCTTTGTGATTACAGGAGTGTCTTTCAGGAGCAATCTCCCCAAGGAGAATCTGCACTCACCTTTGCAGTCTTTGCTATTGGGACTGTGGGTGTAGCTCATTAGAATTAAGCTAGCTTCGTGTACTTGAGGCACCGATTTCAGTTCTCTGCATTGCAAAAAAAAAAAAAAAAAAAAAAAAAGTTCTTGCCACACAAAGAACTATTCATAGGCTGGAGGTTAGGAAGTGGACGTCTGGGAGGTCATTATTCAGCTTACGGGTCACACTGCCTTAACCAGACTGTTAGCACTTTGATATGTTCCTTGCTACTCTTTTCTAATATGTACATCTTATTTGCATATAATTGTTGCATACATGCATAACTTTGCTCAGCTGGGCTTTTGTGTTTCAGACTCTTAGGATTGAGAGATCAAGCTGTAATAAGCATTTCTGGGTGTTTTAGAGTCTATGGTGTGGTAGTACTGACCTAAAATGATAAGCATTTGGTCTGTGTTTACCTCAGAATGCCTGATTGAAGTTTTGAAAAACCCTAACCAGGTCAGCCAAGTGCCCATGTGACTTGTTTGCCAATCAGTATTGATCTCTATTGTAAAAAACAAACAAACAAACCAAACCTTTCACTATTTAAAAAATGTTGCCTTGATCTAAGTAATTTTTTAATAGGTTCCTATTTTCTGTTTTTTTTCTGATGTTTTTAATTCATCATTGATTTCAGGTTCTCAGTTGTCTTATTACTAATCTTATCAAGAGAGTGAAACTGTCTTATCCATTACAAGCAGTTTTTTAAACCACCAGGTTTTATCTTGAAATACTACTGTGTTAGTTTCTTTATGATTATTCTATTCCTTCTACACTAATGTTTGTGCTGGATATCCAGCTTTTTTCTGCCCTTTGTGATTTAGTCATGCCTGTAGCAGATTGCTAATAGACTACAAAGTGTGAAAACTTGTGGTCTAATTTATTATTGCTGGAAAAAGTTGTCTTGAAGAACTGGAGAAGAAATCTAGCGGTTTCTGCCCAGGCCTGAGCTGTATCTTATGCTCTCCCAGGACAATTATTTCCCATTCTGTAGTGTTGTGTATTCATGCAGATAATTGAGAATTATAGGAAGCATCTCAGTCCTCAATAGACAGACAGAATGCACTTTAATTACACTCTAATTTATTACCCCATGAAAGTACCTTGCTAACAACAAATCAGCCCGGATATGACTTACTGGATAGCCTTTGCACTTAGAGGAGCAGTCAGACTGTAATCATAAACAACACGGACCGTTCCTCTTCTGGGTCGCTATCTATTTATTACACTCAAATGCTCCTGTTGAGTCTCGCTTCTTTCCTGTTTGTTTCCCATGCCGTGGCCTGGGCTTCCGTCCTCCCTGCTGTAAGTTGGAATACGGTGTTATGTCTTGTTTTCTCCCTGAAGTAAGGGTTAGGTACAATCCTAGTAACAGAGTTTTGTAGTTTTGCCATAGGAATGAGTTTTGCCTCTCCCTTAGTAATAGCAGATAGAATCACGTGTCATGATAGTAAACTGATAGTGTGATTTGTTCCTAGCAGAGTTCTGCCACGTAAGGAAATAAAAACATTGCTTACAGTCGTCACATGCTGAGTATTCTGTACCTTCCTTCTCTAGCCAAAAAACCAGGGCATGTGCATTTGACTGCCCGGTAGCCTGCCTACTCCTTTGATCTCAGTCAGCTGCCCACAGAGAATCCAGACCTGTGATTAGATGTTACTGAGTCCCGGTCTTTGGTGTTATTTTTTTATAATTCTATCACTCAAACCTGATGAACAGCCTTTGGTGTGCCACAGAGAGATTTAGAAGCTTGAATACTGTATTTTTTTCAGGTGAATTTGTACTTTGTTAGGTGGGCATTAGAGCCGGTATGAAGGATGTGTACAGAACAGCTCACAGAACAGCTTGGATCAGCCAGTCTTCCAGATGGAGCTACAGCAAAGAGTTGCTCAGTGCCTTTCCTATTTCAGACACCCTTTTCTCCTTCTCTCCAGTCTCTCTCTCTCTCTCTCTCTCTCTCTCTCTCTCTCTCTCTATATATATATATATATATATATATATATATATATATATATATGCGTGTATATGTGTGTGTGTGTGTGTGTGCGTGCGCCTGGTGTCCACTACTGAGGTCAGAAGAGGGCATTAGATCCTATGAAACTGACATAAAAGAGGATTATGACTTCTCAGGGTAGCTGCTGGGAGCCAAACTCAGATCCTCTGCAAGAACAGCAAGTGTTCTTTACTGCTGAACCATCTCTTCAGCCTCCAGACTCTTCTTCAGTGGTCAGATCTGCTGATCCTGCTTAATGTATTTAAGCAAGCAAAGAGAATATTGATCCTAACATGAGAATATCTCCTTAGGAGCTTTAAGGTCTTACAACCAGAATACACCTCACCAGTGTTTTGGGAACTGTTCTGTCACACCAAAATTACCTGTAGTTGTGGGTACCTGGTAAGAACCAGAGGGGTCTGCGGCTTAAACATTTCAGTGCTATGATGTACTTGGCTTTCAGTTCTGTTCTAAGTTGCATTTAAATAGAAGAGAAACTATGGGTCTGGTTTTCTGAAGGACTATATGGCTTTTAGCATGTGTGGTAGTTTGAATGAGAATGGCCCCCAAAGGCTCATAGATTTGAATGTTTGGTCATCAGAGAGTGGCAGTATTTGAAAGGATTAGGAGGTCGGGCCTAGATGGAGGAAGTGTGTCCCTGGAAGTGGACTTTGAGGTTTTAAAAGCCCAAGCCAGGCCCAGTGTGTCTCTCTTCCTGCTGCCTACAGATCCAGATGTAGAACTCTTATCTACCTCTCCAACACCTTGTGTGCCTGCATGCCACCATGTTTCCCACCTTAATGATAATGGATGAAACTTGAAACTGTAAGCAAGCCCCAGTTAAATGCTTTCTTTTATAAGAGTTTCTGTGGTCATAGTGTCTTTTCATAGCAATAGAATACTCGATTAAGAGAACATGCAAATTAGTTTAGGTGAGCTTGGAGATTTTTTGCAGAATTAGACAGGAAATATTAAGTCATAGTGTAAAATCACCTTTTCAGAATCAAATACTATCTACAACTTTACTCCCTGAATTAGGATTCTTTGATTATAGCTGATTGTGGTGGCTCACACTTATAATCCCAGTACTGGAGAGGCTGAGACAGGAAAAGGTTGCCATTATTTTGAGGCCAGCCTGGTCTACATATTAAGTTCCAGGCCAACCTGAACTACAGCACAACATAAGACTTTCTTTCTTTCTTTCTTTCTTTCTTTCTTTCTTTCTTTCTTTCTTTCTTTCTTTCTTTCTTTCTTTCTTTCTTTCTTTCTTTACAACACAACATAAGACTTTCTTTCTTTCTTTCTTTCTTTCTTTCTTTCTTTCTTTCTTTCTTTCTTTCTTTCTTCAACACAACATAAGACTTTCTTTCTTTCTTTCTTTCTTCCTTCCTTCCTTCCTTCCTTCCTTCCTTCCTTCCTTTTTAAAGATGTATTTATTATTATATCTAAGTACACTGTAGCTGTCTTCAAATGCACCAGAAGAGGATGTCAGATCTCATTATGGATGATTGTGAGCCATCATGTGGTTGCTGGGATTTGAACTCAGGACCTTCGGAAGAGCAGTCGGTGCTCTTAACCACTGAGCCATCTCTCCAGCCCAAGACTGTGTTTCAAATAGCAAAAAAGAAAAGAAAGTAAAGATTCTTGTTATTATGATTGGCAGTGGTGGCTAATAAAAGAAGAATCATGAGTTCAAGGCTCATGTTGTCTACACAGTGAGACCCTGTCTTAAACTGCATTTTATGGTTAGGCCTCTTCAAAGCCAGCCCCATTCTTCATATATTTTCCACAGTCCCATAGTCCAAGGTTTCTGGAGTCTGCAATTCTTAGGTCCTATTCAATCCGACTTTGGTTCTGATCAAACACTGTCACTGTTTGATTGATCCCTCTGTTCCCTGGGCTCTCACTTCCTCTTCATGGCTATATCAGCTTGTTATACCATCTTCAAAAATCAGTAAGGCTTGGGAAGAAATACCCTGAATACCTTTACTTTACAATGGGGCAGAAGGGAGGCTTTCTAAGCATCAGGTCTTGGACTGCATGCAGTTTGGCAGCTGTGTTCTCACAGAGCTCCCTTCTGTGTTTGGGAATGTGTGTGTGTACTTGCTGGAGCTAAGGCCAAGATAAGTCCCTTTCCTAAGTTCAGGCCGCATTTGCTTAGCTTAGAGAACATTGACTTTACTGTTCCTTTGCTCCACAATTTTTGCGCTTGCTTGGGGTCCTTAGTTCCTTTTATTGGAAGTATGTTCTGTCTCTCTCTCTGTCTCTCTCTGTGTCTCTCTCTCTCTCTGTGTGCGCGCGCNCGTGTGTGTGTGTGTGTGTGTGTGTGTGTGTGTGTGTGTGTGTGTGTGTGTGAATTATTCAAGAGCCCTCTCTGAGCATATGTTTGAGCTTTATTTTAGAAAAAAAAATTACTGTTGTGTATGTTCTGAAATTAGAAGCATTTTGACCTTTAGGAAGTCAGCCTTAAGAATATAATTAAGGCCAGATAACCATATTTGGCTGTACTGGAATGTAAGCCCCACTTTGGCTGCTAGCCTTTTAATTTTCCTAAAATACATCCTACTAAGATTACTACTTTATCACTCACTATTGACAGTGTCTTTTTCTTAAACAGTCCTCACACCTCTCTTCAAACTCGTAGGTGTTAAAGTATAACGCTCCAGGGCATAGACTAATAGGGCAGAGTAGAAATTTTACAGATAGACTAGAAAATATGACGACTGGGACTGGGGCAACACCTTGGTTGGTGAAGTGCTTGCTGGGCAAGCAGGAAGGCCTGAGCTCAGATACTCAGCCCACCCCAGTCCTTACCTAAACACACGCACAAAGGCTGAGTACAGTGTGCCTTCAATCCCTGCGCTGGGTATGCACGTAGGATGGTTGTAGAGAGACTCTCTTAATAAACATAATCTGTCAATAAAAAAGCCGATGGCCAATGAGCTGAAGCAGGAAATAGGAGGTGGGACACTGGCAGGAAAAGAGAGGATTCTGGGAAATAATAAAAGGTAAAAGAGAGAGACATTAGGAAAGCCACAAGAGATGAGAGAAGAGACAGACCAGAAAAGTGGATACAACAAGCAGGTAGATAAACTCAGGAATGCTGAGGGAGATACTGAGGAGACAGGAAGAAATGGGCGGGGACTGAAGGAGATGTAACTAACCATATGGTAGATATAAAAGAGTTTAAATAAGTTACAAGCTAGTCAGGGAACGAGCCAAAGCTAACGGCCTAGGCATCTCATAATAACTAACTAGTCTCAGAATCGTCATTCCAGGAGCCGGCCTTGGAAAGGAGTATAGATTTAAAAATTATTTCTATGATCACACCCTACATTGGGCTCCACCAGTAAGCTAGATTTTTCTCTAAACCTACTTTATTTAGACTCTTAACAGCTTCAACCTCCATTCTAGTCCACTGACCAGAGATAGGGGAGAAAGAAAGTTAATAGGGAAAGCTGGTTGTTGACTTGTTTAGTAGAAGTTCTTTGGGGTGATTCTACTCTTTGTTTTCAGGATATCAGCAGACCAGTTCAATAGTAAACACCAAATACAAATCAGTAGTAGTGGCTGGCACCACCCCATACCATGCAGCAGAAACCACAAGGCTCCAGCAGAAGTGACCAGAATCATCCAGAATACCACTAGAAGTTCTTTGGTATGTTGCTCTTTATGAAGTGAAGACCAGCCAAGACCAGTAAAGTGCTGCACGGCCAGTGAAGACTAATGAAGACCAGCGAAGCGTTGTATGGCTTCACAGTACAGGAGTGACCTCTCACTATTCGTGGGGTTCCATTTATACTTCCAAGCATCATGCACTCTCCTAAGTGTCTGATCCAGCAGTACATGCCCTCTCACATTTCTGTTTCAGCAAAATATCTTCTTACAAGACAGTTTCTAGTTGTGTTATGCAACACAACTGAGTTTCCAAGGAAACCATAAGTTTCCACATCGTATGGTCCTAACCTGCTGGCCAGCCACTGTTACCAATTAGTGAGCTCTAGGTTCAGAAAGAGACCATCTTAAAATGAAGGTAAAAAATGATTGCAAAGACTCCTAGTAATAACCTGTAACCCTTACAGGAATCCATACCTAACCTACTCACATGTGCCTTCCCAGACATGTACTATATATGTATATGTGGACAAAACCATTAGGACTAGAGCTTGGTCTCTAGGTGTGTCTGTGGGGGGTTGCCTTGACAGTAGTTGGTGTAGAGAGACCTAGCCTGTTGTAGACAGCACTGTTCCCTAGACAAGGGGTCCTCTGCTGGATGAGGCAGGAAAAGATGGAAAGAGGAGCAAACTAGCAGCTCCATGGGAACATTTATTCCTCTTTGCTCAATTAATTTTTTTTTTTTTTAACTTTTTTACAAAATTCTTTTTGAGATTGGGTCTTACTGATTTACTCTGTAGACCAGTTGACCCTGAACTCACAAAGGTCCATTTGCCTCTGACTCCCAAGCGCTGGGATTGAAAGTATGTGCTACCTTGCCCAGCTTCTCTCTGCTCTAGATTGGAGGTGTCTTCTGATGGGCCAATTGATCCTGCCTTGATTTCTCCTAAGTGATGGGCTATAGCCTGGAATTGTAAGCCAGGAAAACTCTCTCTTCCCTTCAATTGCTTTTGTTCAGAATGTTTTAACGGAGCAACAGAAATAAAGCTACAACAAATGCAGGTTAACTGTATTGCACTGATATTATAAACGTGCACACAAATGGAGGCATAATAGGACTAGATCTCCTGCAGTCTCATGCTGCTCAGGAGATGTACTCAGCTTTATAAGCTGGGTCTCAGGACCTTGTTTCAGCTCTACAGAAGAATGAAGAGCCCTGCGAAACTGCCTCCTATGGCAAATGATACTTATCATGGCTGAAATTCAGAAACTGGAAGGAAGAAGTTTAAATATGTATTAACTTAAAAACAGTGAACCCATAGCATGCTATTATTAATAAACTTCTTTAGAAAAAGTAATTACAAATTTCCCCAAGAAATGTTACTGAGAATGTTACTGGGGTAGCTGGGGAAAACAGGAGTAATTCAATAGCTTTTCCAGGTCATTGTGAATCTTCTTTGCTCCTGTGTAGTGTGAGATCTGAGACAAAAATCAATGAACTTTTTGTACTTTATCACATTAAAGCACATTGATCTATCATGTGTTTTAAGTGAGTCTTTAACCAATTTGTAATTTTGTGTCATATATTGGTCATTAGGAAATACTGGCTCACTAAAGTATTTGGACTCTTTGAACATTGGCATATTTTAATATACTATCCCTAAGAACACTATATTGACCTCATTAGAAATAAATAGGTGTTGGAGAAATGTTTCGAAGTTAAGAGCACTGGATGCCACTCTAAAGGACCTGGGTTTGATTCCCAGCATCCACATGGCAGTTCATACCTGTTTGTACCACCAGCTCTAGGGGACCTGATTCCTCTTCTGACCACTGGGCCTATACACATGTGGTGCACATATACTTGGGCACACACCATACACATGAATTAAAAAAAAAAACAAACAAAAAAACAAAAAACAACTTAGGGAAATGATGGGAAATTGTCAAGGTTATTGCGTTGGACACAGATTTTCCACAATTCTAATTCTCACTCAACAGAGAACTCAGTTTTTATCATTTGCAACAAATAGTATTCATTTTAGGAAGACCATTGTATTCAATGTATTAACCATTGAAATTGAAAGGTCATAATTTGACTATTGACTGTTCTTTCAACTAAAAGCAATCTTTATGGAGGAAAAGGAGATAATATTAATCCAGCGTGCAAATCAAAGAGCCAGATGAGTGCTTTTCCTTGAGATAGCGACCACATTTTGGTTTTTAGCAAAAATCTTTGACACATAGTACTCATTTTACAACTTAGCTCATAAAAAGACATGTGCTTCTAGTCATGAGTTATTGTAACTAACCATTTTTCTTTTTATCACAGATAATAAATAACAATGGTTATTTTATTTTCTGTGCTATGAGCACATGGCATTGCAGTGGTGAGGGTAAAAAAAAATCTTAGTGTTATTATGGTTTTTATTGCATAGATCCTCAGAAAAAACTTAGGGACACTGGGGGGTCCACAGACCATGAGTTGAGAACAGCTGAACTAGAGGAAGGATTGACAGCTTCACCCTTGAGACGCTGGGACACACAGCTAGAGTAGGATCTAACTGTATCTGGTATCCTGCCCCATCCCAGTGCAGGTCCTGTCTTTTATCAGAGTGAAGAGCAAGTCTGCTGTGGAAAATGACATTGACTGCAGCCCTGCAGTTACATGTAGTGCGCGACATGTAATCAAACATTATGAGAAAGGACTTTGCTTCCAGCCACAAGGGAGTAGCAGGACCTGGAATTGCCTTTTCTTAATAAGCAGCGAGGAAACTGGACAGTGTTCATGAAGCAACTCTCTTCCTGTATTGGACAAAAAGCAGCACAGCACTGTCATCCCACAGGGAAGGAAAACAGAAGACATAGCTCTGTGCTTATTTTGGCTTTCTGCCTAGAGGTAACCATCAGGCTATGATGCAGGGAAGAGAAACCTTAACAACACCCTGTTAGTGCAGTGTTTGTGGGACATTGCTGAGAGCTCTGGGAGGTCCTGATGGGAAGAACATACAGGGCAGCTAGAGTTCTAGATATCTGGGTAGTCACTTGAAGTCCTGCATATAGGTAGAGAGACATTCCGCAGATGTTGGAAATCCATACCTTTTGGTTATAGCTAAATTAGTTGTAAACAACAGCATTATAAAACTGTAATTACAACGCTCGGGGGACTGGGCTGGAGGAATGCAGTGAGTTTCAAGGCAACTGGTCTGGGACCTTATCTCAAAAACAACAAAAAACCCCAAAGACTTTTATATCTGTTCTAACTGAAATAGCACACTAAACAAATTAGTTCATATGTAATTTAGCTGTCAAATAAAATAAAGTTCAACCCTCTTTACAAGAAGATAATAAAATGAAACATTCAATAGTATCTTAGGCAGGTCTAGAAGGAGGAACATACAGTGTATAACTGAACATTTAGAAAGCAGAAATGATGGATTAGACAGTGCTGACGCCTCTGTAGTAAGCGCTGAAGTAAGTTCTCGTACTCACAGGAAACACACACTCTGTGGAGACAGAGGAGGCCTTTACCAAGGTAAAGACCCAAGCAGAACTTACTGAGGTGAAATGTGAAGTCTGTTAATGAATTTTGTTCAGTGGGATCACAGAAAGTTAGATACTGCAGAAGAAAAGATCAACGAACAAAAAATATTTAAAGAAAGAAAACCCTAAAATTAGACACCCCTGCCTCTGCCTCCTGAGTGCTGGGCTTAAAGTGTCACCACTGCCTGCCTATATTTTCACATTTGATGGGGAACATCAGCTAACAAATCCAGAGTCTCAACAAGCCCCAAGTAAAATAAAGCAAACCAATAGGATGTTTCACAATCAAATTGCTGAAAATAAGTGACAAAGAAAACACTCATATTCAAGGTGGACGGAACAAAAAGGCACGTGAGCACAAAGGAACACGGAGTCTTTACCAGGACTTACCTGACATTATTAAAACAAGAACTTACACAGGCAGCATTTTCAAAGTTGATAGAAAAAACATTCTACATGATGGTACTTATTAAAAATGTCCTTTATGGGGGTTGGAGAGATGGCTTAGTGGTTAAGGGTAGTGGCTGCTATTCTAGAGGACCATGGCTCAGCACCCATGAGGCAGCTCACAGTTGTCTGTAACTCCTGTTCCAGGTGATCTGACACCCTCATACAGAAACATGATACCAATACACATAAAATAAAAATAAATAATTAAAAAATAATTATTAAAAAATGTCCATCATGAATGGAGTTGAATACTTCCTTAGGCAAGGCTGAGAGAGGTCCATGTTCTATGTTCTCTGTGGCTATCTTGATTATCAGGTTGACTACTGAAGTACACATATGAAAAAGAATCTAATAATGTTAGAAAGTGGGTTGTAATACAGTAAAAGGTGAGCACTGCAAACCCAGATGAAAATGCAGTGCCGAGAGGTACCCGATCCAGACGGTGTGAAGGAGTGGCACATGAGAGGCACCCAATACAGGTGTGAAGGAACAGCACAAGGGGGGATTGCAGAACTGAGTGTGGTGAGGCAGAGGCAGGGCATCTCTGAGGCTGAGGCCAGCCTAGCCCTCAGAGAGTGTTATAGGCCAGCCGGGGTTATCTGGTGAGACCCTGCAGCAAATAAATAAATAGAGAGGTAGCTCTAACCCCAGTCTTGTCGATGATTATATGAGCTGTAAGCAGCCAGAATATCCCAGGTCAAAGCTACTATGTTCAGGTTATGTCCCAGTCTTGTCGATGATTATATGAGCTGTAAGCAGCCAGAATATCCCAGGTCAAAAGCTACTATGTTCAGGTTATGTCTTTGTAAAAAGAAAAATCGTTTTGTCGTCCACAAGATTTAATATACATATGCTCGCCTACACACATGCATGCATATATAATACAGTCATGCTTATGTATGCATACACATGCATGTGTGCATACACATGTACATAGGGCATGCAAGCAGAAGGAAACTTGCTTAAACTGAAGAGGGGCGGTAGGGAGGCTGATACATGAGAACATGAACAGTACAGTTATGTATGTGTTCAGGTTTCATAATGAAACCGCTTACTTGGCTAATTAAAAACAATTTTTAAGTGAGACCCAAAGAGTGGAAACATTTGTAGCATACAGAAAGCTGAATATATTAATCTAAAACTCCACTTCAGAATAAAGACTATTACAAAAAGAAGTATTTTAAAATGTCAAAGAGTCAGTCCGTGAAGATATACTTACTCTTAATGTGCATATATGATACCAGGACTTTAGAATACATGGCTCAAACTAGTGTTTTTTAAGATTTATAAGGAAACTAGTTTGAATCAATTATTTTTAGTAAACAGAGAAACAGACAAGTATTGATATAAAATTCAAACCAATGTTTGTGGGTTTTTAAAATTATTTATTTATTTTTTGTTAATGAGTCCACCATCATTGTCTTCAGATACCATTACAGATGGTTGTGAGCCACCATGTGGTTGGTTGCTGGGAATTGAACTCAGGACCTCTGGAAGAGCAGTCATTGCTCTTAACCTCTGAGCCATCTCTGCAGCCCGTTTGTGTTTATTTTTAAGAAAAATATCATATTTGAAAAATGACTAAAGTACATTTTATGAAAAATACAATTTCTAAATGCACTTTTTTCTTTTAGGAAACATTTATTATTGTGACTTGCAAAGAGAGATGTTTGGATTTTTTTTAAACTAAATGTTAAATTCTGAAAGTAGAATGTAGAAGAATTTCCTTCATTGTGGCATTTTTGTACTTGCTTAAATTGCTTTAATTTTAAAATAATGAACATGTATTTTAAAAAAAAACTATGAACATCTAAAACATACATAAATAGAATGTGCTGTCTGGTCTCATGATAGCTTGACACAAAAACTAGAGTTATCTAAAAGGAGAGAACCTTAATTGATAAAATGTCTCCATCAGACCTGGCTATAAGGCATTTTCTTAGTGATTGATGAGGGAGGGCCTAGCCCTTTGTAGGTGGTGCCATCCCGGGTTCGTGGATCCTGGGTTCTCTACGAAAGCAGACTGAGCAAGCTCAGGGAGCAAGCTGGGAAGCGGCACCTCCATGGCCTCTGCACAGCCCCTGCCCTGGGCGAGCCCCTGTCCCTGAGCGAGCCCGTGCCCTGGGCGAGCTCCTGCCCTGACTTCCTTCAGTGATGAACAGTGGTGTGGGAGTGTGGGCAACATAAACCCAGCTTGGATTTTGGACTTGGTGTTTCACTGCATCAATAGAAACCCTGAGTCATACAGGAAACAAAAGCATTGAATGAACAAACAAAGTGGATTTTTTGTGGGGAAAGTAAGGGTAATAGTTATAGTATGCTAAGTTTTGTCATAATCTGTATTGTTATATTCAACATACTAGAAAGTAATTTGGGCAGTAATTCTAGTTTATTGTCACCAACATGGGAAATGGATGGGTGGGCCTGAAACTTTTCAAGACTCCAGCCTTTATACCATGAAGGGGAGGGAGAAGAGTGTAACATAACAATACTTGCTCTCAAGTGGCTGCTGTACCCACTCTGCGGTTTCTGTCCCTTTCTGCAGAAGTGCTGTCAGCCCCTATCAGAGCAGACACAGCTGGACAAAGAGTTAGTTTTAGAAAATCCCGCTTGATACTAGCCTAGGAGAAGGCTGGCCACTATGGAGTATCTTCCTTTACTCCCTTATATGCTTTTCTTTTAAACTCTTTCGTCTGGTCTTCTTCTTATCTCTTGGGAGCTTTTGATAACTGAGGACTCTCAGTCCACCACTGATTGTAGGAATAGGGTGGGGTTTCTTTTCCAGCAGCAGTTGCTTCTTACCTCACCTACAGTGAAATAACTTAAACGTGAGTGGAAAGGAAGTTCTTAGTGGTGAAAGTCTGTAACCACATACCGTCTTTTCTTTTGCACTTGCCTTCTGTCAGCTCGAGAGATCTTTTCTGAAACTTGATTTCATACTTTATTCACTAATCATTTGCAAAACAATCATTAGCAATGATTGGGTCCCGTTAGGTTTCGTGGCTAGGACTATTGATGGCTTTCCTCCGTGGCACCCCTGGTAGCCCCTTGGAGTGGTGTGAGAGCAAGTCCTTAGGGAAGGGGCTTCCAAGTCGGTCCCAGCTCCATTCCCACAAGTCTATATCAATAGGCTCTTACCTTCAAGTTGTGAGCCCAGAAGTTTTGTCAGTAAGTTAGTGGAAGAAATGCCTGTCCTTGGGCATAAAAGCTGCATGAGGTAATTTTTTTAAGTGTACATTTTTTTAAAGGTTTACTTATTATTATAAGTAAGTACACTGTAGCTGTCTTCAGACACACCAGAAGGTGGCGTCAGATCTCATTAAGGATGGTTGTGAGCCACCATGTGGTTGCTGGGATTTGAACTCAGGACCTTCAGAAGATCAGTCGGTGTTCTTAACCATTGAGCCATCTCCAGTCCTGCATGAGGTAATTTTTATATACTCTCAGCATATTGTGGCCTGCATTAAAAAAAGGAAGCCAGCAGATTCTAAGAGTCTTCCTTCTTAAAGATGTTGATAAATTGTTGACTTGTGAATAGCCCCTTGAAGACTATCTTCAGGTAGCCTAGATCCTTAACTGCTTAAGACCCAGAGAGGTTTTCTTGGTTTAAGAACTGCCTGTCTTTATTTCCTTTTACTCTCTCTGTTGTATTATTGCTGGTTTGATATTCCTTGTGAGTATTTTCACTTTAAAATAACATAATTTAACGTGCCACAGAGCATTTAACATGTGAGAAAGAACTAGAATTATTGTGTAGTAGATTGTAGGTGACTCTTGAAATCACTCCATCGGCAGAAGCGAAGAAAGCATGCAGACATGGACCTGCAGACAGACTCTGTGCTTCTTTCAAACTGTTCTTTAATCCCCCTTATGTAGGAGTTCAAAAACAAGCCCTAAGCTATTTTGTGTCCTTTCCTATTTACCTAAAAGTTTAAGTACCCTGACCCCTTTGGCAAAAAGAAACAGCCCACTTTCCTGGGTTAGATAGGCCTTTCTCTTTTTTTTATTTCTTTATTTATTCACACTCCAGATTTTATTCTCCCCCCCATCCACCCTCCGACTGTTTCAGACCCCCCTTGTCTCCACGAGGATGTCCTCCTCACCAACCCCCTACCCAACCAGACGTCTAAACTCCCTGGGGCTCCCAGTCTCTTGAGGGTTAGGTATATCTTCTCTGACTAAATCCAAACCCAGCAGTCCTCTGCTGTATATGTGTTAGGGGCCTCATATCAGCTGGTGTATGCTGCCTGGTTGGTGGTCCAGTGTTTGAGAGATCTCTGGGGTCCAGGTTAATTGAGACTGCTGGTCCTCCTACAGGGCCACCCTCCTCCTCAGCTTCTTCTAGCCTAATTCAACCACAGGGGTCAACAGCTTCTGTCTATGTTGGGTGCAAATATCTGCATCTGACTCTTTCAACTGTTGGATCTTTTGGAGTGCAGTCATGGTAGGTCCCTTTTTGTGAGTGCTCCATAGCCTCAGTAATAGTGTCAGGCCTTGGGACCTAGATGGGCCTTTCTTACTGATATTTTGCCGCAGACCCTCACATTCTGCACTACTCTAGTGGCTGACATTTTGTTAGCACATTTACTTCATCTATGCTTAAAGAAATAAAAGGAGGATTGCTTCATTTATGACCTGGAAATTAGAGGCACAAAGGCACCCAGATCTTAGCATCATCAAAAACTGTTTTAAATTTTGCTACTTGAGATGACTTGGCAGAATAAATCATTCTAGAGTTGCTATCTGTGGGTCTAGAATTGATGTTTGCTAAATGGTGAGTAAACAAAACTGTTACTTCTGCTTTGTGACCAACAAGGGAGAAATATTATTGTTTAATATGCACTTCTTTAGCTTTGAAATGCACTGTAGCTGTGTTTAAATGGTGGACTTAAATTTTAACATTGTACACCACATCTGCTCTCTTTGGAAAGTCTTTAATTTTATAGATGTTATTAAGTGCAGAATTTTCAATCCAGAAGTTTCCTTTACTGATAAACTCCTTTGTGGAAGTCATTGATAGTGTATTTAGATCTTTGCATGGTCTTGTCTTCTCCAAATTGAGATCCCTTTTGAGTGTGATCTTCTGTAAATGATTTAGTGAGAAATTGATGGGTTTACTGAAGCATCCTATCAGTTGCTGGTGAATGTTCTCTGAATTCTACAAGCCTGCACCAGTAATGTGGCCTGAAAAAACCTGCACCTCAGGATAATGCTACTGAAAATGTTACCAAACCCTTCCAAATTCTTGAGCATAATTCAGAAGTGTAAACTATAAGCTTGTGCCATGATATTTTAAGGGTCTCCAACTCCACCACTGCATCATCCCTCTAGTAGCACCGTGGTTTGTTTTGCAGAATTGACAAAACTGTTTTTGATTGTTGAGGACTCCTCTTTCCGTACTTTAAATTTTTTCACTAGAGGAGAGTGGAGAGATAGTGTCATGCTAAAAGCACTTGGCAGACCCAGCATCTTCATCAGGCAGCTCACACCCACCTGTAATTCCAGTTGCAGGGCACCTGAAGCCTGAGGTACACATGCACACAGGCAGGAACACACAGCGTAAATAGGAAATACCTAAAACATCTCATGTTAGGTTTGCATTCCCCAGCTCCCTTTGGTACGAAAGAAATACAATGGATTGGGAATTTTCTCGGCTCAAGTATCCTTTTATTTTGACATTCTTGTACCCCATTAAGAAAAGGGAATTTTACTTAGAGCAACAGAACAAAATCATTCAGAATCATCTTTACATAAGGAAGTCATAGGAAAGATATATCTTGAGATGCAAAAATTATGGCTTTGAGGCTTTTCACTCAGTTGAAAATATTTTTTTCTGTATGCTTTTCATGTTTTAAAAGTATGCTTAAATGCTGAATATTTGTGTTTTTCCTGTTTCTTGGCATTTGAGATCTTCCTTCATCTCTCTCTCTCCCCCTCCCCCTCCCCCTCCCCCTCCCCATCTCCCTCTTCTTTCTTTCTTTCTTTCTTTCTTTCTTTCTTTCTTTCTTTCTTTCTTTCTTTCTTTCTTTTTCATGTATATTTCACATTTAGTTGTTTTCAGTTCCCTACTTTTTCTTTTTTCTTAGATATTTTCCTTATTTACATTTCAAATGTTTTCCCCTTTCCAGTCCTCCCCTTCAGAACCCCCTCCCCCTCCCCCTGCCTCTGTGAAGGTGCTCCCCCACTCACCTCCTCCCATCCTCCCACCCTGGCATTCCCCTACACAGTGGCATTGAACACCCTTAGGCCTGAGGGCCTCTCCTCCCACTGATGTCCAAGGCCATCCTCTGCCTCCTATGTGGCCAGTGCCATGGGTCACTCCATGTGTATTCTTTGGTGGTCCAGTCTCCGGGAGCTCCAGGGATGGGGGTAGGGGGTTGGTCTGTTGACATTGTTGTTCCTCCATGGGGCTGCAAACCCCTCAGCTCCTTCAATCCCTTCATTATCTCCTCCATTGGGGACCCCCGAGCTCAGTCCAATGATTGGCTGTGAGCTTCCTCCTCTGTATTTGTCTGCCTCTGGCAGAGCCTCTCAGGAGATAGCTATATCAGGCTTCTATCAGCAAGTACTGCCTGGCATCCACAATAACATCTGGGTTTGGTTGCTGTATATGGGATGGATCCCCAGGTGGGGCAGTTTCTGGATGGCCTTTCCTTCAGCCTCTGCTGTACACTTTGTCTCCATATTTTCTCCTGTGAGTATTTTCTTTCCCCTTCTAAGAAACACTGAAGCATTCACACTTTGGTCTTCCTTCTTCTTGAGCTTCATATGGTCTATGAATTGAATCTTGGTTATCCCGAACTTCTGGGCTAATATCCACTTATCATTGAGTACATACCGTGTTTGTTCCTTTGTGATTAAGTCATCTCACTCAGGGTGATAGTCTCAAGTTCTATCCATTTGCCTGTGAATTTCATGAAGTCATTGTTTCTAATAGCTGAAGTACTCCATTGTGTAAATATACTACATTTTCTGTATCCATTCCTCTGTTGAGGGACATCTCGGTTGCTTCCAGCTTCTGGCTATTATAAATATGGCTGCTGTGAACATAGTGGAGCATGTGTCCTTATTACATGTTGGAGCATCTTCTGGGTATATGCCCAGGAGTGGTATAGCTGGGTCCTCAGGCAGTACTATGGCCTATTTTCTGAGGAACCACCAGACTGATTTCCAGAGTGGTTGTACCAGCTTGTAATCCCACCAGCAATGGAGGAGTGTTCCTCTTTCTCCACATCCTCGCCAGCATCTGCTGTTGCCTGAGTTTTTGATCTTAGCCATTCTGAATGGTGTGAGATGAAATCTCAGGGTTGTTTTGATTTGCATTTCCCTGATGACTAAGGGTGTTGAACATTTCTTTAGGTGTTTCTGAGCCCTTTGAGTTTCCTCAGTTGAGAATTCTCTGTTGAGCTCTGTTCCCCATTTTTTAATAGGGTTACTTGGCTCTCTGGAGTCTAACTTCTTGAGTTCTTTGTATATTTTGGATATTAGCCCTCTATTGGATGGAGGATTGGTAAAGACCTTTTCCCAATCTATTGGTTGCTGTTTTGTCCTATTGACAGTTTCCTTTGCCTTACAGAAGCTTTGCGATTTTATGAGGTCCCATTTGTCAATTCTTGATCTTAAAGCATAGGCCATGGTGTTCTGTTCAGGAACTTTTCCCGTGTTTGAGGCTTTTCCCCACTTTCTCTTCTATTAGACTCTGTATCTGGTTTTATATGAACGTCCTTGATCCACTTGGACTTGAGCTTTATACAGAACGGTAAGAATGGATCAATTTGCATTCTTCTACAAATTGGCTGCCAGGTGAACCAGCACCATTTGTTGAAAATGCTGTCTTTTTTCCACTAGATGGTTTTAGCTCCTTTGTCAAAGATCAAGTGACCATAGGTGTGTGGGTTCATTTCTGGGTCTTCAGTTCTATTCCATTGATCTACTTGTCTGTCACTGTACCAATACAATGCAGATTTTATCACTATTGCTCTATAGTATAGCTTGAGGTCTGGGATGCTGATACCCCCAGAAGTTCTTCTGTTGTTCAAAATAGTTTTCACTGTCCTGGGTTTTTTGTTATTCCAGATGAATTTGAGAATTGCTCTTTCTAACTATGAAGAATTGAGTTGGAATTGTGATGAGGATTGCATTGAATCTGTATATTGCTTTCAGCAAGATGGCCTTTTTTTACTATATTAATCCTGCCAATCCACGAGCATGGGAGATCTTTCCACTTTCTGAGGTCTTCTTTGATTTCTTTCTTCAGAGACTTGAATTTCTTGTCATACAGATCTTTCACTTGTTTGGTTAGAGTCACACCAAGATATTTTATATTGCTTATGACTATTATGAAGGGTGTCATTTCCCTAATTTCTTTCTCAACCTGTTTATCCTTTGAGTATAGGAAGGCTACTGATTTGTTTGAGTTAATTTTATATCTGGCCATATTGCTGAAGTTGTTTATCAGCTGTAGGAGTTCTCTGTTAAGAGTTTTTGGGGTCACTTAAGTATGCTATCATATCATCTGCAAATAGTAATATTTGACTTCTTCCTTCCAGTTTATATCCCGTTGACCTCCTTTTGTTGTCTGATTGCTCTCGCTAGAACTTCAAGTACTATATTGAATAGGTAGGGAGAGAGTGGGCAGCCTTGTCTACTCCCTGATTTTAGTGGGATTGATTCAAGTTTCTCTCCATTTACTTTGATGTTGGCTACTGGTTTGCTGTATA
>NC_034598.1:9487219-9516432 GCF_900095145.1 Mus pahari
CTAGAGCTTTCAAGTGTGCTGTCAAGCTGCTAGTGTAAGCTCTTTTCAGTTTCTTTTTGGAGGCACTTAGAGCTATGAGTTTTCCTCTTACCTTTCATTGTGTCCCATAAGTTTGGGTATGTTGTACCTTCATTTTCATTAAATTCTAAAAAGTCTTTAACTTCTTTATTTTTTCCTTGACCAAGTTATCATTGAGTTGAGCATTGTTCAGCTTCCATGTGTATGTGTGTGGGCTTTCTGTTGTTTTTGTTGCTATTGAGGATCAGCCTTAGTCTGTGGTGATCTGCTAGGAGGCATGGGGTTATTTCAGTCTTCTTATATATCTGTTGAGGTCTGTTTTGTAACCGATTATATCGTCAGTTTTGGGGAAGGTACCATGAGGTGCTGAGAAGAAGGAATATTCTTTTGATTTTAGGATGAAATGTTCTATAGATATTTCTTAAATCTGTTTGGTCCATAACTTCTGTTAGTTTCATTGTGTCTAGTGTGTTCATTGTGTTTAGTTTGTGTTTCCCTGATCTGTCCATTGATGAGAGTGGGGTGTTGAAGTCCCCCACTATTATTGTGTGAGGTGCAATGTATGCTTTGAGCTTTAGTAAAGTTTCTTTTATGAATGTGGGTGCCCTTGCATTTGGAGCATAGATATTCAGAATTGAGAATTATTTTGGTAGATTTTTCCTTTGATGAGTATGACATGTCCTTCCTTATCTTTTTTGATAACTTTTGGTTGAAAGTTGATTTTTATCCAATATTAGAATGGCTACTCCAGCATGTTTCTTGGGACCATTTGCTTGGAAAATTGTTTTCCAGCCCTTTACTCTGAGGTAGTGTCTGTCTTTGACACTGAGGTGTGTTTCCTGTATGCAGCAAAATGCTGGGTCCTCTTTAAGTATCCAGTCCATTAGTCTATGTGTTTTTATTTGCAAATTGAGTCCATTGATGTTAACAGATATTAAGGAATAGTGATTGTTACTTCCTGTTATTTTTTATGTTATTTATGTTTGTATGGTTATATTCTTTTGGGTTTGTTGAAAGAAGATTACTTTCTTCCTTTTTCTAGGGTGTAATTTCCCTCCTTGTGTTACCATTTTTCATCTATTATACTTTATATTTCTGGATTTGCAGAAAGATAATCATGTCATTTTGTTTTTGTCATGGAATATCTTAGTTTCTCCATCTATGGTAATTTAGAGTTTTGCTGAGTATAGTAGTCTGGACTGGCATTTACCACCTCTTATGTATGAGATCTGCCCAGGATCTGCTAGCTTTCATTGTCTCTGGTGAGAAGTCTGGTGTAATTCTGATAGGTCTGCCTTTATGTTACTTGACCTTTTTCCCTTACTGCTTTTAATATTCTTTCTTTGTTTTGTGTATTTGGTGTTTTGACTATTATGTGATGGGAGGAATTTCTTTTCTGGTCCAATCTATTTGTAGTTCTGCAGGCTTCTTGTATGTTCATGGGCATCTCTTTCTTTAGTTTAGGGAAGTTTTCTTCTATAATTTTGTTGAACATATTTACTGACCCTTTAAGTTGGGAATCTTCACTCTTGTCTATTCTTACTATCCTTAGGTTTAGTTTTCTCATTGTGTCCTGGATTTCCTGGATGTTTTGGGGTAGGAGCTTTTTCCATTTTGCATTTTCTTTGACTGTTGTGTCAATGTTTTCTANGGTNTCTTCTGCCCCTGAGATTCTCTCTTCTATCTCTTGTATTCTGTTGGTGATGTTTGCATCTATGACTCTTGATCTCTTTCCTAGGCTTTCTCCCAGAGAAACTCCAGGTTGTCTCCCTTTGTGATTTCTTTATTGTTTCTATTTCCATTTTTAGATCCTGGATGGTTTTGTTCAGTTCCTTCACCTGTTTGGTTGTTTTTTCCTGTAATTCTTCAAGGGACTTTTGTGTTTCCTCTTTAAGGTCTTCTACCTGTTTACCTGTGTTCTCTTGCATTTGTTTAAATGAGTTATTTAGGTCCTTCTTAAAGTCCTCTATCATCATCATGAGATGTGATTTTTAAATCAGAGTCTTGCTTTTCTGGTGTGTTAGGGTATCAGGGCTCACTATGGTGGGAGAACTGGGTTCTGATGATGCCAAGTGACCTTGGTTTCTGTTGTTTATGTTCTTGCTCTTGTCTCTTGCCATCTGGTTATCTCTGGTGTTATCTAGTCTTGCTGTCTCTGACTGTGGCTTGTCCCTCCTGCATGCCTGTGTGTTAGTACTCCTGGGAGACTAGTTCTCTCAGGGAGGAATTTAGGTATGGAGAGCTATGGTACAGGGGTCAGCTCTAGGGTGCAAACAGAATCCAGAAGGATCCTGTCCCTAGCTGATCCTTGGTTCCTGTGTCCTGATGGCTCTGGGAAGGTCCCTCTTGGACCAGAAATTTGAAGAGGTGTGGTAATCTTACCTGTGCTCACAGGCAGCCCTCTCCTTGGTTCCTGTGTCCTGAGGGTCTGGGTGTGTTCCTCTGAGCAGCAGTGGTGATCTTACCTGTACTCACAAGCTTGTCTGCACTCCTGGGAGGCTAGCTCTCTCCTGGCATATTTGTGTGTGTAGTTCTGTGGCACAGGATCAGCTCCAGGCACAGACAGAAACCAGAAGAGATCTTCCTTAATTCTGGATTTCTGTTTATGTTTTGTAAAAAATAAATACATAATAATAATAATAATAATAATTATTATTATTATTATTTCAGGCCTTTTCCTAAGTTCTGTATTTATTGAGGCATTGTATTCACTTAAGCTTGTTTTTCTCCTTCCTTCCTTCCTTCCTTTCCTCCTCCTCCTCCTCCTCTTCCTCCTCCTCTTCTCTTCTTCTTCTTCTTCTTCTTCTTCTTCTTCTTCTTCTTCTTCTTCTTCTTCTTCTTCTTCTTCTTCTTCTTCTTCTTCTTCTTCTCTTCCTCCTCCNTCCTCCTCCTCCTCCTCCTCCTCCTTCTCCTTTCAATACAGGGTTTCTCAGTGTAGTGCTTACTGTTCTGGAACTCTGTAGACCAGAGTGGCCTCAAATTCACAAAGATCTGACTTCTGCCTCCTGAGTGCCGGGATTAAAGGTGGGTGTGCACATCACCACCAAAAAGTTGTGAGAGGCCAAACCTACTCCATCTTGGAACTAGCCTCTATAGTAAAAGAAAAAAAGTCTGAGAAGTTGGCCCACAGTTGAACTGAAGCTGCACCCAAGTACTAGGAAGGACCCCATGGCTTGTCCTTGGCCAGAGTTCCTCCCTAGCTACTTCCTAGCAACAGTTAATCAATGCTTAGTCTGATGGTTTCAAAAGTACTTTCAGAACATTTGTGATTGTAAACTGTCTTGCTTCAGAGCAACCACCTGATCTTTAGTTAGGTACTTGCCAGGCTGGACACCCCCACCCTTACTTTCATTTCCTATAAAATCTTGTCCCAATGAGAGTTTGGGCTGCTTCACCAAACTCTGCTGTGGGTCAGCAGTAAATAAGCCCAACCTTGAGTTTGTAATAATGAGACCCTAATGTGCTTGCATAGGAGTCAGCTCCTTGGTGGTCTTTGGAGTTCATGAATGCTTTCTGGGCACAACACTTGGTTCTCTCTAAAGCTTCCTTATAAGACCATTTTGATTTTTTTTCCCTAAATATATTAATTTAAAGGCATTTCTAGGAAGTTTCTAATGATTGGTTCTCATGGATCATATTTTCTTATTTCTTTCATGAGTCATGACTTTCTGTTGAATATTGGACATTCTAGATAATATATTGTAGCAAGTCTAGGTTCTGGCCTTCCCCTCTCTGTTGGCAGTTTGGTTGTTATTTGCTTGTTTTATGTCTTCCCTGCACTATATGGTATGCAGCTGCAACATCTGTGCTCTGCAGTTTTTTCTCCTGATTTTATTTGTAAGTCTCAATTTCTGGCAGTTGCCCCTGTGTCTATACAGCTTAGTGATCAGCCAAACGCTGGGCATAAGCTCTGCTGAAACACCTGGAACCAGTAAGGCTTCTAGCTCCACCCAATGAATCTGCAAGACTCAAAGCATACTGAAGGTTCAGGTTGCCCTGGCTTGCTTCCTGCTGGACCCTCATGTCTCATCTGTACACTGAGAGCTGAGAAGACATGGGCTTTCTTGGGACTCAACTGCAGTGTATACAGCCTCTGGTTGGAATTCTCTGTTAAATCCTTGACTCCTTCAGACTCTGCTGCTCGCTCAAATGAAATCCACTTCTTTTGGCCCTTGGAGCCATAGGCCGCCTCTACTGATTGTTAGCTAGCAAATGCATCTTCTCTGACAGAAGGGACAGAGCCTTTACCAGCCTTCCCTGCCCTCCTGGGCTGACAGAGCTAGCCAATGAAAGTAGAAGCAGTTCTGACAAAGCTCATACTGTTCTCTTGTAGGATTTCCTCAACTGTCTGTCTGCCTTTGATTGAATTGCGGAGTACTACAGTTCCTAATTTTCTGTTTGTTAACCAGCCCTTCCATTTTGATAGTTCAAAATCTCTATAAATTTCAAGTGTTAATGATTTGGATTGTATTATATAAATGATCTTAATTTTAAAAATTATACTACCTATTTAATGTGTGTATGTGTATGACAGAGGACAACTTGGGATTCTACTACTGATGAGTCCCAGGAATTGAACTCAGATCATCAACATTGGCTCCAAACGCCTTAGCCACTAAGCCATCTTACTGACCCACATAAGTGATTTAATATCTCATGTGTATTATTTATAATTGAGGCCCTATTTGCTTAATTGTTATTGTGGGAAGTCTAATTTTCATTTCATAAAAATATCTAGGGTCTGCTACTTAAATGAAATAGTATTTTAGTGGAAAGATACTTGTAGGATCAAGTAGAAAAATACCAACCCTAAATTTTCCCTTGGAAAGTGAAGCAGATCAAAGAGCATCATTTATCTCAAGACTCTTTGTTCTGCAGCCTATGCCAGCACATGGCTGTTATAATGAAAGAGTCCTTTGTTAGGTTAATCCTGTGGTTATAAGACACTGGAACTTGTGTAAATGTTCTTATTTTACATAAGAACTTGTATGAAATGTACAGTGCCAATGTAACTTAAAGATTTAGAAGTTTATTGGCATTTCTATTATATATATAGTATATACTATTATATATTATAATATATATTACAGTATAGAGATTTAGAAAGGAATTTCAGTTTATTAGTAAGAAGTTAAAATTCATTTATCAAATTGGCATGTTTATTTTTTTAAAAAATGAGAGCATTCTTTAAAATGTGAAGCACAATTTTGTTAAAATTCTAATTCCAAGTTTTCAAATAGGATTTGAATATTTATATATACATGAATATTGTAATGTATGCAGATTATAGTATTAAATGCCAAATAGTTTGGCATTGCAGTTTTCCAACTAAAAATAAGTTGTCATCTATAGAAATCAAATATTCGTGTATCTCTAACACTTGCATTGATTTTTTTTGTGTGTGTGTACTACAAAATCCTATTCTTGCTAAAGAAAATATTACCCAGTTTGTAAATTAAGATATAGCAAGTTATGTCCAAATAGCTCATGTTGGAGATATCACTATTCACGGAGTCAAAACAACAATATTAAGAGGACTTTTCAGCCTGTAGGCACTCCTCTGTGAGAACACAAATCACTCTTTCTCCCTTTATAGTGTTGAAGAAACAAATTTGTTAAATGTGAGAACTTGAAACTGCTTGGTGACTTTTCCAGGGAAAAGTCAAAACCAAAATGAACAGCTCCGTCTGGGTGATTCTGGTTGTTGAATTCAAGTTATGCTGACTGTGGAGAGCTTCCAAGTCAGAGAGGCATAGAGGGCACCAGTGGGAGGAAGGCCTGTCTCTTAGACTGTTCCTCCAGTGGGAGGAAGGCCTGTCTCTTAGACTGTTCCTCCAGTGGGAGGAAGGCCTGTCTCTTAAGGAAGGCCTGTCTCTTAGACTGTTCCTCCAGTGGGAGGAAGGCCTGTCTCTTAAGGAAGGCCTGTCTCTTAGACTGTTCCTCCAGTGGGCCGGGCTCTTTTTAAATTTGATTCTGAGCCACCTCACATTTGGTCACCGGATCTCACTTGTGGGGCGCTTGGCGTTTGCTGGCCAGCTTCCACCTTTTGACCAGGTGCCGGCTCTTAGTGTCAGTCGTTCAGAGTCTCACTTCAGCAGACTACAGAGGGACTACAGAGGAGAAGACTCAGGAAGAAGACTTCCTTTCTTAGTTAAGTAAGTTAGTGTTTGCATGCAGGAGCAAGTCAGTGAGATGCTGGACCTAGGTCCCACAGGTTACTTCTCTAGTACAGCAACCCTTCAGTATTCCCGGGATCTTTGAAATGTATAAAGTTTAAGAATGACTTTATAACTTTATTTTTGCCCGTCAAATCCATATACACAGAGCAAAACAAAACATCTGATTATTATCTAGTGTTCCTAGACCATTGCCAGGTCAAGGAGGAACTACATCGACTGCCACCGCATCCAGAATGTACTTGACCGGAATCTGTATGGAAGCAAAATTGGCAACATAGGAAAGAAGTACTAAGGGTCCTTGTGGGGTAGGGCTTGGGGGGCTTTTTCTAATTTGACAAGCCTTGAAATAAAGAAAGACACCTCTCCCTCATTAGTTTCTTTGGACTTTTTTTTTGGCAAGTTACTAATGAAATCATAAAATTAAAACCAAAGCTTTATTAACTATACATGCTTTTATTTCTTACTTCAGTTATCCTAATATTTAGTGCCTTAGATCTGAAGGTATTTGAGACAATACTAGAACTACTGATTTGATTGACTTTAGGTAACACTCAGTATGTATCATTAGTCTGAAGAGCATTACCCATTGGTTTCCAGCCAGGGCTGATTTTACTCTATGAGGACAATGACTGTATTTTAGACAGTTTTGGCTAGTACAACTGGAGGGAGCCTATTCTTGGCAGCTAGCAGTTGGGATGCTATTAAACAAACCTACACTCTGTAGTCTATTACAGCAAAGATCTAGCACAAGATGCTACTAATACCAAACTGAGAGCCCTTGGCCTCATCAAATCAATTCCATTTAAAAGAGCACTGTATTTGTAAGAATTGTGTTTCTGTCTTTGCTGTTCCTATCAATATCTCAATATTTTTCCTTTTTACCATTTCATGTTTACAATGACTTTGAATAGTCATATTTATAGATCTTTAGTCTCCATAAGGTATGGTACAAGTATAATCTCTTCATATTAAGTAAGTGAAAAAAATAGCACAATCAGAAAATTATATAAGCAAATAAGTGAAACTAAAGTATTAGACATAGGTAAGTGTAAGCTTGACATGATACCAACAATAACCATTGGCTCATTGACCTTCATGCTGTCCTTGGGTATTAGCTTCTACCATAATGGCTATTGTATTTAACTGCACTCATCTCTGCGTTCTGTAAATAAGTGTATTAGAGAAAACTAGTGGGATGCTCCATACCTATAATCCCTGCTACTCAGGAGGCATGGAGAGGATTGTAAATTTGAGGGCAGTGTGGGCAATTTAGCAAGACACTGGAAGAGTGTGGAACAGAAAGGGAGGAGGGAGGGGAGGAGCTGTGGACTAGTCATCTGAAATGAGACAGTACAGTATCACTAGAGGGTAACTGTTGTCACTCAGCGATTTTCTAAGTATGTATAAAATATGGTGAAATGCACTTGATCCAGGACAAGAGGTCTGTGTGATTCCTTTTCCTGCTTAAAAAAAAAAGATGGTCTTAGATTTATTTTTACTTTATATTTATGTGTATGTATATGTGTGTGTGTGTGCCAAGTGTGTACAGTGTCTGTGGAGGCCAGAAGAGGGTGTTGGATCCCCTAGGGCTGGCTTTGCAGGCAGTTGTGAGCTGCTGTGTGTGAGTTTTCTCTGAGAGCAGTATGTGCCCCTTCTTACCCTTTCCAGCTCTTTTCTGCTTTTAAAACATAGCTACATGTTTGTCCTTATTTATTTAAGACACAGCTACATGTTTGCCATTTCTTTTAAGTCCAACAAACACTTAGTTCCTGTAGATTGTTTGTAGATTGATCCTGTTTCATTTTGACAAGTCAAAACAAAAAGGCCATTCCACAAATTTTTAATATTCAGATGAGGTCTAGAATGCAGATGGTTGTGGGAGTTGGGAAGTGCTTGTGAGCTTCATGGTGTCCTGGCAGGACTACTGGAGAATACCTTCCATTAAACTAGACTGCAAAGCGGGGCATTGCTTTCACATGCTAATGGTAGATTTAAATTTGTATCTTTTTAAATCTGTTGCCTAGTACTAAAATAAATCTGGGACCCAGCAGCTCACAATAGTTAATAGCCTTTATAAATGGGTCCCCAGACACCTGTTCTTTTACTGCTAATGAGACCCTATTGTGTGTGCAGGAATAGTGGAGTTCCTGTTGATTCTCTGTCCTAGCACATCTCCCTGTCTCCTGTGTGCATATTTAAATGACATTAAGAAATGCTGTTTCCTCTTGTTTTCTGTCATCTCCAGAGTTCTGCCAGACACACTTACTCTCTGTAATAGGTTGTTTGTTCCTAAATGCATTAGGGTTGGTATTCTTTCCCTTTTTCCGGGTTTTGAATTTTTTAAAGAACCAAACCTCAATCATATTATTTTGTGAGGGCTCAATATAACATGATGTTGACAGACTAGCACCAGATCCTCAAAGAGCCAAGTGGAGTTTCTGAAGGAACAAATAAATGGCTTGTGGACATTCCAGTAGCCTTAGAACTGCAAGAAACAAACAATAGAGAAGCTATTTCCGTGCTGTAATACAGTCATGCCTTGTCGAGTATCACACCTGTTTGCATTTTCCATCACTGGCAGAATTTGTAATCATTTTGTTTACTTTTTCTGAACCAAGCAAACAAGGTACTTGTAAGTTAAGATGAACATGTATAATGACTGTTGCAGTCCATCAGACAAGAGCTCCTTTCCTCTACAGGGCAGACTGAGGGTCTACTGTACTACATGCACTTGTATTGTTCATAGGACAGTGCACCATATGCTTTTCACACGTGCTTGAATGTGTGCTACAAAAGAAATGTGCCAACTGTCCTGTTGCCGTGAAGCATACCTGTCACCTTACCAGGATAAGAGTTTGCAAGTGCATGACAACACCAGGCTGCCTCAAGAACCACATTGCACTGTAAGAATGGCTTCAGGAAGGTTTTATATACTTACAGAAGAATAACAACAAAATAATTTATCAGGGTGCATTTCAGATATACCAGTAGAAACGCCAGGCAGGCAATTTACAGTAAAGCAGGCCGTCTGTCCTCTGACTGAGTAAACACAACCAGCTGAGGAAACAATGAGACAGCTACATGGGAGAACAGTTAGGTCCAGGCGCCCTGTGTGGGCTAGGTCTCCAGCTAAGGCCCCCACCACTGTCCCTTGCTACAGGTTTCAGATGTTATCTGATAAAATTCTTGACTTTTGGCATGGTGAAAACTTGTGATTTGTTAAACTAATACATTCCTCCCCCCAAAAGATTTACCTGATATTCGCAAAGGTGTTAGGTTAGATGCAAAAGTAGGCACTGAATGGCTCTTAAATGAGCTGAATATAACCCAGGATAGCTTGGGTCTGGATCCATGCTGTGTGACACAAACCTGAGAAACAGGAACTGTATCTACTCATTCTAGATAAGGAACTAGTGACAGACCACATGTAGGACACCACCAAAGTCCAATTGGTGGACCTGGGAGTTCCATCAGAGTCGCTTACAGGAGGATGGCTGAGGGGTACTTAGGGGAACAGAAATGACTCAGTCACCTGCATCACCAGAGCCCCTGGCAGCACCGGTGGTGGCTCACTAAGCCTTGAGCAAACTGAACTGTGCTTGCACGCAGCTGGACGGGTTGGGGAGTTCCCTTCCCTGATGGCTTAGATGGTTTGAGCATTGAGGGTGGGGTCTGTCTGGTCAGTTTCAGGGACTTGTCGAGCCTTTCAATTGTTACTTCCTGACTCCAGGAACGCTGCAGGATTGAATGTTTTACCTTGCTTTAGAACAGTGGTTCTACCCCAACAGGAGGTTGCATGTCAGATATTTACATTATAATTCATAGCAAAATTACACTTATTGAAGTAGCAACAAAAACAATTATACACTTGGGGTATCACCACAATATGTGGGACAGTGTTAAAGGTTAACAGCATTAGGAAGGTTGGGAACCTTGCCTTAGAACATCCTGTATCTTAAGACCCTTCCAAGCTAGAAGGTTTTATCTCAGATGGAATTGCTACAGGAAAATCTGCAGCACCCACACTCACAGATTCTAATCTCAGTGAGCCTTATGGAATCTTCATCATCACAGATGTGGCTTGGGGGCTAGGACTGGGATAGGAGAGACAGTGCACCTCGGTTCATACTTCAAACACCTGAATTACACAGGTCACCCTGCGAGACAAATGGGAAGTCATACTGCTGACTGTTTCAGAGTCATTCGGAACGGAATCGTTGCTAAGTGCACTGGAAACACAGAAAGCATTTGTTTTGTTCACCATAGAGGAACTTATTTTAAGTTCTTACTAATGATATTCTGACAGGTAGACAATGCTGTTTGGAATAATTCATGGGGAAAGGTCTTCACACCTCGGTCTTACACTTTGTTGAACTCCCCTTACAAAGACATTTCTATGCCTGAAGAGTGAGCACAGCCACCCACAGTCTTTCTTTGCTTTAGTTGAGTGCCTTCTGGAATGAAAGCAGGAACACCAAGGTGAGTGTCCTGTAGGTGCTGCTGTGACATTAATTCCTCATTGGGGTAAACGGAGGTGAACCACAGTCTCTGGTGGCTTTAAAAACTGGCTGTATATTAGAATCATATTTGTGGAACTTTACCCCCCACTTTCACCCCAGTGCTGACTCTCTACTCCTTTTTAAAGGGGAGATCTTGTTTTCCCATCGGATCATAATATGCCCATCATACACTGCCCAGTTTCACCCCTTTGGTAAACATGCATCCTCCTTTCCTACTCCCGCCATGACTTGTCCTGTATAGTGAAGTATCTCACTTCTAATAAATTAATTATAGTGTAAGAGAAACAGAAAGAATTTATAAATGATAAATTTATAAATGATAAACAACAGGCAAACTTAGGGGCAGACATGAACATAGGAATTTATAGGTACAAATTGAGAACAAATACCATTTACCAAATACTCCTTTGTAAGTGTGATATGAATGATCATTTTCTGTAATTAAAACGAGCAGTATTGTTCCAGCTGTTCTTAAGGTAAACGTTCTTCAATCCAGCTTGGGAAATGCATGACAATACCTATAGGGTGATCTTAGTCAGAAGGTTTCTGAACCCACTGGATTGACCTCTGTAGGTTCAGGATACTTACTCCTACTGAGTTCCTAATGCACACTGGAGTGGCTACCCCACCTTTATTGGCAGTCTAATCACATCCGTAATCTCTTGGCCGCCTTTAGTTGCTAGCTAGTGGAGCTCAGAACACCTGTACTCCTGAAAGCCGTTACTGTGTACATGGAATGGAAATGGATTTTTAAATAACAATATTGCTTTACACCTTCTTGGGGGTGTGGCTAAGGAAACTGCATTAATTCCTTGTTTGATCTCTGAGACACCTCGGCAGAGGAGCATCATTACAGACATGCGCTACTCTTGTTTCAATCCATTCTCGCTTCTCATCAGATTCACATTTGTGGTTATCTGCCCTGCATGGCAAGTGCTGGGAAAACATTTGTACAGCATCCTGCCAAGGAAGACTGTGGCCTATGTGGAATACAGTGAATTCACTGTTCAAGATTTTCATGTGTTTATTAAAAGGGAAAAAACCCCAGATACTAGTTAATTATATTCATTTGAATTACTACATCTTGTGGTTAGTGTGTTGAATTTGTTAAATAGTTTAAGTGTATTCAATACAGAATTACAGCAGTTTTATTGATACACTGGCAAAGAAACAAACATGACCACTCTTTACCATCTGTTTATAATGCTATATAAAGAAGACCATGTTGGTTGCCATGGAAACTGCATTTCCCAAACCACAGAGTGTTTGCTTAAAATCTCCAATCTTTTAAAGTCATAAGCTTTTTCCAAAAAGGGAGGGGGAAGAAAAAGTATTAAAATATTAAAATGTCCAGTGGGTATTTTTGTTGTCGTTCTCCTGAAAGTAATATTTCTGTAAAATTTATGCCAAGACTGTTATTTTACTTCAGGATCTCATTGATTAGGTTGTAGACTCTTACTTTGAGAATTTGGGGTGTTTTCAAAAACTGAGGAGAAAGCATAAATGCTATCCTACTTAGAGGTACAACTCTTATTTTATATACCATGAATGGCTTTTTCAGAAACCCTTGTAAGGAAAAACAATGAAAAGGAGTCTGAAGATGTTACAAGTATAATAACATAGTATCTGGGTACAAAGGTGCTTGCAGTCACACTAGCTAACAGAGTCAGGGCTGCATCTTAGGTAATGTGGGGAAGACTACAGCAGGAGCTCAGAGCTTTAAGCAGAATTGTTGAGACATTTAAAACCGAGGCTGTTAAAAACTATTTGTGGGGTTGGGAGAGAGAGATCAGTCAGCAAAGCCTTGCAGACATGATGACCTGAGTTCAGTCCCCAAAACCCACACAAAAGTGTTGTCTGGTGCCACATAATTGTGATTTTAGCACTGGGGAGACAAACAGAATAGGGTCGCTGGAGCTCTCAGCAAATCCCTAAGATCTAGTTGGTAATCTTCAGACCAATGAAAAACTGTTTCTCAGCAGGGGTAGATGTTGAGGATGACACTCAACATTTCCTCTGGCCTCCATACACATGGACACATACATGCAAGTCCACCACAGGCACCCACACACCCTTACACACATAAACATATGCCTAGCATAAGTAAATTTTAAGAAATATGCTGCTGGGCAGTGGTGGTGCCCACCTTTAATCCCAGCACTTGGGAGGCAGAGGCAGGTGGATTTCTGAGTTCGAGGCCAGCCTGGTCTACAAAGTGAGTTCCAGGACAGCCAGGGCTACACAGAGAAACCCTGTCTTGGAGAGAGAGAGAGAGAGAGAGAGAGAGAGAGAGAGAGAGAGAGAGAGAGATGCTGTTATATTTTCTGAATTAAATAAGTTCATATTCTTGAGACTTGCCTAGGGAATGAAGATGCTTTACTGCTATTCCTACTAATACAGAACTAATTTCCCTAACCCCAAGTGATTATATGTACCCACAGGGTTTGTTTATAGAGACCTAGTGGCTATATAGGCGTTAAAAGGATTTTTTTTTTTTGCCATATTCTTTAAAACACTTTATTTTTCATGTTCTTCTAGATTATTCTTGATGTTTTTACACTGTGACAGGTAAAATACATTTGCATTTTTTCCAACTTTTACTATAGCCTAGATCATTCAGATACCAATAGTTAACTTATTGACCACTTGTGTGTCTCAGAGAATATTGAGTATTTTATATGCTCAGCATGCATTCATTATTAATCTTTGTAGTAATTCTGCAGGCTAAGTTCTGTAAGTATGTTCACTCTTTTTAAAACAAAACAAAACAAAACATTTATTTCTATTTTATGTATATGAAGGTTTTGCTGGAATGTGCACCGCATTTGTGTTTGGTGCCTGTGAGCTGCCACATGGGTGCTGGGAACTGAACCTGAGTCCTGCTAGAGCAGCCTGTGCTTTCAACGGGAGTCATCTCCAGCCTCCAGCATACTCTTGAAATCAGAGTTTCTCAACCTCCTCACTCTGTCCTGGGTGGCTATAAGGTTTGTTGTCAGATGTTCAGGAGCAGTGTCCCCTCAAGTTGTGACAGCCAGAATAGCTATAGACAATCCCAGAGTTCGCCTGTGAGAAGGGGAGTTTTCTCCCCTTAAAAACTACTGCTCTGTATGCAACAGTGTTTCTTTTTCATTGTTCTTCTGGTGAGTACAGCTTGTGTACCACCTCTTGCTGTTCACATCTGCCAGCCTTGCACACTGACTTCACAGTTTTACTCAGTTATTGGTAAATATGAGAAGCAAAATCCTAGTACTGTGATAGCCTTAGTGGGTCTTGGATTTTGAAAACTGGTAGTATAATGAAATAAACAAAGGTAGTCAACATAAGTTGTTCTAAAATCACATAGCCCAAGGGGGGATTTTAAACTCAGTTTTAGACTCTCCTGCTGAGCCAAATATAGCAGCATTTGCCTTTAATTCAGCTCTTGGAGGGCAGAGACTGATAGATCTCTGTGAACTCCAGGCCCACCTGGCCTAGGTAGCAAGTTCCAGGGCAGGCAGTGCTACAAAGTAAGATCATGTTTCTATATAAATAAATAAGAAAAAAAATCTCTACTGAGTTCAGTATATTAAAGATGTAAAGCTCTATTACTATGTATAAATTCCCAGCTAAGATTATCCTTTTTGTTTTGTTTTTAATGCCAATGTGTATGAGAATATTTAGTATAGTTCATATCAATCTTTTCTATGGTATTAAAAAATTAAAAGGTGATCAGTTGTGACCCATCTTACAAAGCTAAAGAATTTTTTGTTTTGTTTTGTTTTTTTAAGGTAAACTTTTAATACCAATTAAATAGTTAAGGTTGTTTTTCTTTACTTTTTCAAAAACATGACTTTTTGCTACATCTCTCTTGTGAAGGATGGCTTAAATGCAAAATCCATTTTTGAGGAATGTTTTAAACTTGTGACATTGTGAAATAAATTACAGCATTCTCTGAACTTGTCAAGTTAAGTTTCTATGGTTCAAGTCTTTCCTAAAATTCTCTTTGGAGTATAATAATATTTTCTGATTGTCTAACAGATGATTTCAGAACATGTGTCAGTTTATGGCTCGGGGCTGTTTGGTAGGAAATTACTAGATCTCACTATCATTAATTAAAAGGCCATTTGGAAGAATGCAGGCATAGAGAATAATAGTTTTCTTAGGTGTATGAGAATATTAGACCTTTCAGACTAGTAATTGTACAAAATAGTTTTAACTACTGTAATTTTTATGTAGGCAGTAGCTTTCATGGTATTTATATATTTTAACAGTTTCAGTGGGAACCAGAATATGCAGTGAGAAGTATATTTATTTTATATTTTATGGAACATTTTTCTGCTCTTGAATAATGAGGAATAGTTAGCACCATTCTTTAGGTATTGATTTAACTACAAAGTATTTGACTGCAACATCTCTTTATTCAAATGGTCAAAGTGAAATCTACTTTTATGGGACAAACTGAAATTAATGTGGGGAAAAATAAATAGAGCATTATTTCTGTGACCTTCCTGTCAAAGATGCATAATCTGAATGCAGTTGCAAAGATCCATCAGCCAAAGCCACAATGAGAGAACTTCTCAAGGTCAGCTGATCTGAGATCTTCAATATGGTCAAGGCCCTAATGTGTGAGGATGACAAGAATCCATTCCACATTTTAAAAATCCAAGAGACATGACAGCTAAAGGCCTAGAGCTGAGCTCATCCTCTTCTTACAAAAGGTATCACTGAAATCATTGGTTAAGTTTAAGAGGTATCTGCAGTTCAGGTACTAAAAACACACTCCTATTAATTCCTGTTTCCATGGTGCTTTCTGCTTATTTGGACAGTTCAAGTTGGCAACTGGCTGCATTCATCCATCCATCCATCCATCCATTCATTCATTCATTCACATACTTGTTTGTTTGTTTTATTTGTTTTTTATGGGGTGGTTTTTGAAACAGTCTCTAGCCCTAGCTGTCCTAGAACTCACTATGTAGACCAGGCTAGCCTCATAGTCAGAGATGCTCATGCCTCTGCGTCCCAAGTGCTAGATTTAAAGGTGAGCAGCACCGTGTCCAGCCAGCAACTGATGGTAAATGTTTCAAGTAAAGCCTGTTCTGTAGTTGAATTTCTTCCTGTCTGAGATGGTGCTTCGAAGAGGAAGCTTAGAAAAGATGTAGACCCCAGAGTTCCTAGTGTCAGGTTCTACTACTTATTACTTTGGGTCTTGGTTTCCCCATCTGTAAAATGAGGATAAAAATGGTACCCTTAATGCTGGAAAGGTGGGTCAGCAGTAAAGAGCCACGGCTGTTCTTCTTCCAGAGGGCCCAAACGTGATTTCCTGAGCCCATCTGAGTGCTCACAGCTGTACCTCCGGTACCGGAGCTCCAGCGCCCTCTCTCAGCTCCTGGGCTCCTGCATGCATTTGGTATATGTGTGTCCAAGAGGCTCTTCAGCTGTGTCTGCTAGCGATAGCCCAGCCCCTCTTTACTCCTAAGCTCCATCTCCCTGTAAACCCTGGAGACATGTTTCAGCATCTAGTGGTCCCAGGAGTCCAAAGAATGACAAATAACTTGTACTTAGGTAAGAGAAAAGTAGTGGTCAGACTGTGAAATTGTAGTCCAGTCATTGGGCTTTGAATTCTGACTCTTACATACTTTTGACCTTGAACAAGAAGCTACTGTCTCTTCAGTCTTAGCTCCTGCTCATAAAACAGGGATAACTATAGTACCTACCTTTTGGGTCATATGTGAAATAGGTAGACCATAGGGGTGCTGTAAAAATACGAATTGCTTCCTATCTCCTGTCTTATCAGTTTGTCTTACACAAATTAGTGAAAGTTAGGGGAGATTCTGGGGGACAGGGGCCTTCCATTGCTTTTCTTCCCATTCCTACTGAAACAAAGGCTGTTGTCAGCTGGCCAGCAACCAGGAAGGAAGACAGAAGGAAAATTGTCATCCTAACAGTTACCACAGTGTTTTCAACACTTTCTAGGTGTTGTTGCTGTAGTGTCAGCATTTACTCTTTGTTGCCTGTTTAACGATTTACTTAAGGTAGCTTTGAGCTTATGTGTACCACATGTGAACAAGAGCCCCCAGAGGCCATGAGAGGGCATTGGATCCTCTGGAACCAGCATGATTGGTGCTTGTGAGTGATTTGGGTTCTGGGAGCCAAACCTAGATCCTCTGCAAAAGTAGTCAGCTCTCTTAACCACTGAGTCAGCTCTCCAACCCTTTTGATGCCTTTAAAAGTGGATTAGTCTGAGCTGGTTCAACTGACAAAGCACTTGCCTTGGCAAAACTGGATTTTAATAGCTGTTAGGATACAGTCTGTGTGTTTGTTTCATACAGATGTGTACACAAACTAGCAAAGCTTTAAGTTCTTCAGCTTCACATGCAGGCTTCCTATCTTTCTTTTCTGGAAATAAAAATATTCTGTGGAGAAGTTGATATTTTTCCCAATTTTTAAAAAAGGGCTCAAGATACTCAGAATGTAAAAAACATGATTTCCCTCTCTGAAAGTTGTGAATTTGTGAACTATTTTGGAGGCTCGGCTGTCGCAGCCCACCAGGAGGGCACAGTGCCATAGACCACAAGCTGGCCCTTTGCAGAGCCTCGTTTCAGCTAACACGCCTGGGCTAGGGCTAGACCCTGGCTCCCTTTCAGCCTGCGAGGGGTTTGTTTGTTTATTTATTTATTTAATACCAAGCTACAGGGTTTTGCTTTTTCATCTGCACAGCACACTTACTGTAGTGTAACTCTTAGGTCTGTGTGTGAATGGGGGTTATTCAAGACTTCCTGTGCCCATGCTTCAGGAGCCTCCAACTCCTGTAGTGCTGTTGCCTGGGAACCTCGTTGAGCCAGCCCATAAGGAGGCGGCTGCACCCTTCTGCTGGTCCCGCTGTCAGCACATCAGACCTGGAACCCTAACCCTTTCCAAGGCAGTGTGCGGGAAAAGTGAATTATTACCTTTTTTTCACATCTCTTACCCATAAAGTACTTTGCTCTGATTTTGAGGTGTCTTTACTGTTTACTCTATACTTTAATTCTATCGCAGTCATGATCTCCCTACATCGGATGAATGTGAACTGCAGAGACAGATGTCAAATTGGACCCCAGGTGTCTCACTTGTCAGTTACGTACTTTTAGGCAGGATACATTATTAATCATTATTAATCATCGAAGTACCAGGCATTATTCTAAACCCTGAAGATGCAACCATGGGGAGTCCGTGTATTGTAACACATTTACAGTGAGTGTAGTCAAGGAGGACAACAAAAGTGCATGACACATTACAAACATGTAGCGTGTCTGAGGTGGAGAAAACCCGCCATCCCCATGGGTGTCAGTGCCCCTGTTTCAGAAGAGGGGTCATGGCCAGTGCAAAGGTGCTCGTTAAACTAGAAGAGACAGCACACAGGAAAAAACCTAGTAGACACTGCTGAGTGAAACAATCTGTCTGCTGGAAGTCTGGTAGTGAGCTCTCCTCCCTGCCTCTCTTGATAGGTGTCAATTGCAGGGGTAGCCTGTAGGGATTTACTACCACTAGTTCTCTGTGGAGCAGGTGCCTTCTATTCATTAACTCGCATCTAAGTGAAACTCTAGGACAGTGAGTTGTGTGTGCTTTTCTGTTGACACAGAATTTGATGATCTTACCATGCTGATCCTTTCACCTCCACTGGTGGCCAGTTGTAAATGTCTGCAAGGTCCTAAAGTTAATTAGGTGGTGGCATTCATGATTATGAGGGCTAATAGGTATAACTAGGCAGTCAGTCACAGGATGACTCTGGTGGGAGCTCTGTGTGGGAGGGGCGCATATGGTTTGTGGCCCATCCTTCCTGTCCCTTCCAATTCCCCTATGTCCTGGTCTCCTGTACTCTAAATTAGTATTGACTTTGGAAAAATTAATGAGATTCCCTCTAAGAGTTTGCTCCTCTGAACCATAATGTTACAGTAATGCATTCTGTAGTTATTTTTCCTGTCAGTTTTGAGAACAATTTTCTTGTTGAGATCTGGTGCACTTCTCATTGCCACTCACCTCCTCCTAACTTGCCCTGGAGGTATTATCTGGTTTTCTGTAAATTATATCACCATTTTCCTCAGCTTGCTGATTTTGACTGGCTTTCTCCATCTGCTCTTGTATCTTTACATTTGGCTTTCTCCTCTGCTTAATATGTTGTGTAAATGCCAACTATATGACTGTCACCTTTGTCTTTTCCGACTGTTCCAGTACACATTTTCACAATTTTGCACAGTTGAACTTCTTCATTAGCTAAGAAGACTGATATTCTTAGCACTAAATGTGCATACCTTATTGCAGCAGCCGGTATTAAAACTACCTGAAGTTTCTCTGAGTAAAGCCAGAGAAAATAATAGATTCATCTGAAAGCAGGTGGGCTTTTACATTTGAGCAGTGGAGTTTATCAAAATTGACCCTTTGGGTGAAGAAAAGCACAACGAACTTTGGAAACCTGTTGGATTTATCCTGTGCACAGACACATGTGGTAGTGGGACATCAGCTCTTAGCCATGTCACTGCCCGAGTGGTGCTGAGTCCCTGTGTCTGACAGAGCAGTGACGCTTGTGTCCCATCCCACCCACAGGTCTGCTTGACCCCTTGTTTCACCACTAAGGTGGCGGGGTTGTAGTTATGAGCATAGAGGGTGAAGGTGTGACAGTCTATGGGCTCACTGAGGGTTTTCAATGGCTGATTTTAAGGTGTGGGTCACATCTACCTGCGAAGGTGATCAGTTCTGACTTTGGCTTACACTTGTCTCAATAAACCGCTGATGACCAGTACTCATTTCTGCTAAGCCCCTGGCTGGATTTCCTCTCCTATTCTACGTTCTCTTTTCTCTCTCCCCTCTCTCTCTCTTCCACCCCCTCTCTTTCTCTCTCTCTCCTTTTCCCCCAGGTGCCTGTCTTCTGCCACATGCCCATCACACCTAATTGCAGCTTCAGGAGAGCGTTAGTGAGGCAGGAACTTGTCACTGGTGTCTCTTAGGGCTTTAATTCATGTGGGATGTGCATGTGGCCCTCAAGCCATGTCAGTGGCTGCTATAACTCCCAGATTCTGAAGACCGGTCACCTCAGGCCCTAAAATTGTTTCAAGTCTAGGACAATTTAGTCTTGGGATAGAAGTGGCAATGATCATAGAGTTTAGGTCATTTTGTCAATGGAAATTAACCTCTAGCTCTCTAACTGCACACAACAGTCCATGACATGCAGGCTATTTTTAGTGACTCTTAAATCACAGTCCTTTCAGACTATTGTCAGGAGTGCTAGGCTATTCTTTTAGAAATGAGTAATATTCTCATCCAATTGCTAAATGTATGTGTGTCTGTGTGTGTGTGTGTGTGTGTGTGTGTGTGTGATATGTGTCTCTCTGTGTGTCTGTGTGTGTCTCTCTGTTGGTATGTATGTCTCTGTCTCTGTCTGTCTGTCTGTCTGTCTGTCATTTCTTTGATACCATTTAGCTTTGTCTCTGTGTGTGATCAGTCAGGTAGAGGTGGAGCACACCTTTAGCCCCAGCACTCTGCATGCAGCAGCAAGTGAGTTTCTGTGAGCTTGGCCACAGGTCTATAGAGTGAGTTCCAGGATAGCTACAGAGAAACCCTGTCTTGGAAAACAACAAAAGCCAATCAATCGATCAATAGGAAAAAAAAAAAAAAGAACAGGTTTCTGAGGATCATCACACATGGGTTATTTTATTCTGTTTCTTCCAATGGGAAAACTTCCTACCTTTAAAAAATCCTGTTGTCTTTAAAATATAGAGTTTGGTAAGGTTTTGTTTTTTTTTTTTTAAAGATTTATTTATTTATTATATGTAAGTACACTGTAGCTGTCTTCAGACACTCCAGAAGAGGGAGTCAGATCTTGTTATGGATGGTTATGAGCCACCATGTGGTTGCTGGGATTTAAACTCTGGACCTTTGGAAGAGCAGTCGGGTGCTCTTACCCACTGAGCCATCTCACCAGCCCGTAAGGCTTTTTTTTTTCTCTATACTTAAAAACAAACAAAGAAACAAACAATGACAAGTAGGAAAATAAAATATTCATCTGTCAGTTAATACTTGTTTCTGCTTAGTAGCACAACCTTTCTTTCTATCATTTAAAAATATACTTCAAAAGTACAGGACAATGCAGAACCCAGAAATCCCCATCACAGATCTACGAGGCTAAGCTTCCACCATCCTGGCTTGTTTCTGTGCATTGCCAATTATGAAATGAATGAGACAGTGTTCACATATGCCTGCAGTTTCAGCCACTGAAGCAGGAAGGCCAAGGCTATCCTGGGCTACATGGTGAGATTCTGTCTCCAAAAAGAAACAACCAGGGCTTAGTGGGTAAAGGTGCTTGCAGCCAAATCTAACAATCTGAATTTGATCTCCAGGACTCACATGGTAGTGGAAGAAAACTGATTCCCCAAAAATTGCCCCTGTCCTCTTACACACCAAATAAACAACCAAATATAAATGCTCCTGAAGGTCCACAGTCTTTGAAAACCAAATAGTTCTCCTGCATCTACCTCCCAAGTGCTGATTATAGGAGTGTGCCACCACAGCTGGATTATTCTTATTTAAACAAATTTACATTTCCAATTTTTTTTACTCTAACATATTATATTGTATGATTTGAAAACCGTAGTTGTAGTTCATTAGCTTGTCACAAATTGAATTTAGAGAGTTTCAATCAGCAAACAAACCAACAAAGTTCCCCAAGGTAGGAAAAGATGAGCATATCCCCAGGGCTCCAATTACCCATGGTGCCCCGGGAGTGTCTGTAATTTCTATTTTAGCTGGGGACATAGTTATAAGCATTGTTAGGAGTCTTATTAATCACCCCAACCCCATGTTTGTTAGAATTGGGCATCCACCTTTTATATTATGTTTCTGAGGAAGTATCTCAAATAGTAAAACATCTTTCTAGGCTTTAGCATTAGAGGGAGTCCCCCCGCAGGGTGATTCTCTGCCACCTAGGTTTACAGAGAGAGGGTTTTAAATCTATTAAATGATAATGGTTCTAAGTGGTAAGGTGTATGTGTATGTGTGTGTTTTCTCATATAGAGGCACGAGAACAATCGTGGGTGCCATCCACCTTTTGTGAGTGACAAGATTTTTCACTGGCCTGGCCTGGCACTTGTCCTGTAGGCCAGGTTGTCTGGCCGGGAAGTCCCAGGGATCTGTTTGTCTCTGCTGGAAAGGTTTCAGGAGTCAATTATCTCCTTCCACTATGTGAAAAGATCTTTCCATGGGGCTGGAGGGATGGCTCTGTGGTTGAGTGAGTATTGCTCTTGCAGACATCTTGAGTTAGGTTCCCAGTATTCCAGTAACTCCCAGTGCCTCTGTCTAGTGCAGACACCTGCTTACCAACACAGCACACAGACACGTGCACAGGATTTAAAAGCACAAGAAGAAGTCTTCTTAAGAAGAAAAAGGTTTTACTGTGCCCCAATACCCACCACTGCCCTCCATCAGACAGCACTTCCACTTTCTGTCCGTAGTGCGCGCAAGGCACTGTGCAACAGTGATGCCAGCCAGTTCTTTCAAATGGAAAAGGAAGGCACAGAGACTGCGCATAAGGAATAAGTCCCTGTGGTCCGTGTTTATCAGTAGTAACTAACTTCCTTTACATAGTATTCAAGTGGCACAGCACAGCATGTTCCTTAGAGTGTGTTCGGCTTTTACTGTGTGTAACTTTATCATAGCAGTGGGCAGGCTGAAGCAGCAACAAATGTAACCCCAGTCCTCAGACACTCACATAAGCCTCAGACAAGGGGACTGTCTTAGTTAGGGTTTCTGTTGCTGTGGAGAGATACCATGGCTATAGCAACTATTTTAAAGGACAACATTTAGTTGGAGCTGGCTTACAGTTCAGAGGTTTAGTCCATTATCAGCTCTGAGTTCTATGTTTTGATCAAAAGGCAGCAGAAGGAGAGTGCCACACTAGGTGTCGCCTCAAAACCTGGCCCCACAGTGACACACCTCTTAATAGTGGCACTCCCTGGTGACCAAGGGAGTCTATGGAGGCCATTCCTATTCAACCCACCACAGGGACCTTTAGCCCATGAGTATGGGCTCTTTTGTATGCCTAGCCAGTCAGGGTTTCCCAAATGGCATCACAGCTCCCAGGAAGGCCTAGATATCAAGATTCCTCAGCCTTAGGCAGTGGCCAGAATTACAACTCTCAGCTGCAGTCTGAGACCCTAGGCCCCAAAGACTTGACTGCTTCCTGGAGATTGGAACCTGCAGGCTATCTCCTTGGCTCCCCACAGCCTTGGATCCTTCTATAGTTTCGGTTCCCTGAGCTCACTGCCCTTCTTTTCTGCCCTGGCCACTCAGCCATTCAGCTGTTGCTTTAGCCATTGAGCAGCTGGCTGCCTGGCCCCTTCTACAGTTTGGCCACTGTCTACAGGACTGCTCTGTGGTAGTCACTGCCCTGTCTTCTGTTTCTCATACTTCTCTGTTGCTAGACCAGTTTGTCTACTGAATGTAGATAAGGAGAAGCCTTTGGAGGGGCAGATAGTGGCAAAGCAGAGTTGCAGGCAGCATAGCGGAGTATCTCACTGACATACAGCTGACTCACTGTACCTGAGGAATCCGATTCTATAGCCAGACACGTGTGTGGACTAACCACAGCTTTGCCTTTTAGCACCAGTCATGACCACAGAGCAGTGGTTCTCAGCCTTCCTAATTCTCTGACCCTTTGATACAGTTCCTCATTCTGTGGAGACCCCCAATCATAAAGTCATTTTCATTGCTACTTCATAACTAATTTTGCCATTGTGATGAATCATAATGTAAGTATCTAACATGCAGGATGTCTGATATGCAATCCTTGTGACAGGATCATTCGACTCCCCTCAGGAGGTGGAGACTCACAGGTTGAGAACCACTGCTACAGGGGCTTGCCTGTGTTTTGGACCAGTCACCAGTCACAGCAATGCCTGTGCTAGGCCACTAGTGGAAATGCGTGCATGTGCATGTGTAAGTGGTTGCTGAGTCATCTAGACTTCACACAGGCTTGTTACAGGGACAGTTGCAGAGTTACCTCAAGGCATGAAGGACTGGGCTTGCAAGCCCAAATACTTTTAAATTTTGGTACTTCTATTTCTAATTGACTAATGCTAATGTGGCCAGTAATTATTAAACTTTTCCAAGTCTCCTCGCTAATTTTCCTCATTTATAAAAGGATGTCACTAGGAACTTCTGGCATGGTTTTTGTGAGAAAATCGCTGGAACTTGACTTTACAGTATGTCATACCTGTTGTCTGTGTCACAATTGCAGGCACGTTTATTATTCCGTGTGGTAAAGCTAACTTACAAGTTCATAGTAAGTACCCCCAAAAGGCCTAAAAGAAGCAGCCACTGGACTGGTGAGATGGCTTAGGGGGTCAAGGCACTCTCTGGCAAAATCTGGAGACCCAAGCTTAAGCCCTGGGCTCTCCATGTGTCATAGCGGAGGAGAAGAGAACTGATTCCTGCACGTTGTTTTCAGACCTCCACATTCATGCGTTTACATTTGCAGACATACACTTGTACAAGCTTAAACACCGCCTCCCCACCTCCACACATGAATTGATAGTATTTAAGAGGGCTGTGTATGTGCCTTAGGCTTTCTATTGATGTGATAAGACACTGTGACCAAAAGCAACCTGGGGAAGAAAGGGTTTATTTTATTTTATACCTTGTAGTCCATCATCCAGAGAAGTCAAAGCAGGAACCTGCAGGCAGGATCTGATGAATGCCCAATGGCTTACTTAGCCTGCATCTTACAGCACCCGGGATCAGTAGTCCAGGGGCAGCACTGCCCACATGGGCTGGGTCCTCTCACATCAATTATCAATCAAGAAGTGGACCACAAGCTTGCCCATTAGCCAGTCTGGTAGGGTTATTTTTATGTTGTTGTTGTTGTTGAGGTTTCTTCTTCCCAAATGACTGTAACTTGTGTCAAGTTGACAGAAAACTACAGTGCGGTGTGTTCTGACAGGCTGCCACCAGCCTCAGTTTGTGTCTAGTGCCCGCCCGGCCTCAGTCCTCTGCTCTCACATTAGTGTGCTTATAGTTCTTTATCTGTGGCTTGAGACTTACGTTTGTGGGTAGCATACATTCCTTTATATTGGTTACTAATTCTTCCTAAGTCCCCTAAACCTAGGAGTTCCCAAGATTTCTTTTCTAAGCATGTATGTATGCATACATGTGTGTATTTAGTTAGTTTTTTTTGTTTGTTTGTTTTTTGTTTTTTGGTTTCTTTTGAGACAAAGTCCTGTTGTGTAGCCCAGACAGGCCTTAGGCTTACAACCTCCTGCATGTTAGAATTTGTAGTATAGAGCTCTGGAGGAAGAGGCAAGGGGAAGTGTTGGAGGCCAGCCTGGTCTACATAGTATGTTCGGGACAGCCAGGGTTATATAGACAGACTCTGTCTAAAAACAAAATCGAAACTAGAATTTCTGGTATGTATCACCATTCCTATTTTTTCCTTTTCTTAGCTTTTTCTGTCATTTTTTTCCTTCTCTTGTTTTCTCCCCCCTCCACCCCAGAACACCTTCATCCATCAGCTTCCCTTGTTTCAGCCATCACTGCCATGAAGAACCCACTAAATTCATACCCAGAGCATTTCCAGCTCCCCACTGGGCATCTCCATCTGGAAATCCTCCGTGGATTCAAAATTAACATATCAAAAATGAACTCATCAATTTCCTATTAGATTTATTTCCAATTTCTCCTAGGTGTATCATTACGCTTAACAGACAGGTTTAACTCTCCAGCCACAGCCTTTCCTCTGTTCCCCAATTCCAGTCAGTGAGCCAGCTGCCCACAGCCACCTCCGTTGCTGCGCTGTCTTCCAGCTCTTCTTCACCCCTTCACTGCCCTGCCCTAATTGCAGCCCTCATTATCTCTCCCCAGGCTGCTGGATGACGTGTCTCCTCGCTGGTCTTCCCTCTCATTTCCTCTGCATCCAGCATGCTGTCACCATGGTATTAGGCCCAGGGAGCAGTTTTAGTCTGTAGCACTAATTGCATCACTACCTTCCTGACAAGCTGTCCAAGCCTCCAGATTGCTTTCAGAAGTCCAGACTACACCTGAGTCCCAAGGCACTTCATCCTTTGGCTCTCTGCTAACCGGGCTTGTTTCTGTGAGTCTCATACCTAAATGGATAGTCCCAGTTCTGAACCCGTTCCCACTCTGCCCTTCCTGTCACTGCTTATCGTGCTCCTTTCTGTGAGCTGCTCCTTTTCCTCACTGCAGTGATGGAGCCTCAGCCTGCTCTCTTCCCATTCTCTACTCCAGGACTGAGGACCACCTCCAGCAGGAAGCTCTTCTCTGGGTCCTGCTATATTCAAATGTATTAGGAGCTTCCTGTAATAACTGCTTTCTTACAGTTCCTATTCTTTGTGTGTCCCTCCATCTTGACACATTTGTATTAAAGCAATTTAAGAGGATGTGTTTTAACAAGGTGTCATCTCGGTGATTTGAGATGTTGAGGTGGAAAATTGAATTAAGGAGGAGAAGTGTGTTAACCATTGCAGATGTGATGGCGCGGCTGACCTGAGCTGGCCTCTGAGTGTGTGACTGCCTGAACCGGGACTCTAATGTGGGAGGCTGCCTGGCCCAAAGCCTTGTCTCAGCCTGCCTTCCAAGAACTCAATTCCCCTAGAATAACTTGGTCACCTTAGAGCTACACTAGAATTTTGGGAGAGGCAAAGCTTTCAACAGCGCTGGGCATGGTAGCTCACACCTGTAATCTCAGCACTTGAAAGGCAGAGGCAAGAGAATTGCCTCAAGGTCAAAACCAGCTTGGGCTACACATGAATTTCTGGCCAGCCTAAACTTCAAAATAGGTTGGGTTTCTTGGTTTTTGTTTGTTTAGTATGGTTTGTTTGTTTGGTCGGTAGGTTTGGTGTGATTTGGTTTTTACCCACAAATATAATTTACAGACTTTTTAGAATTTAAATAGTATTTAAAATTAGTTATACATTCATATTAAGTGATTTTTCTAGGACTGTCAAAAGTGCAAATTCTATTTGAGTTGATTTAAAATTGTTATTTTAGGTTTGACTTATCTCTAGATGTGCATTAAGCTAGTCCCATAATTCTCGTTGAGTATCACAAAAGCCACCTCTCTAGATGTCTTATACCATTTGGTTACATCATGGGCTCGCCACCACCTTGTCATCTTTCTTCAAGACAGTTTTTGTTTTGTTTCTTTTCATTTGCTTTAATAAAAATAATGTAGTAACTTCCCAGTGTTCCTTGGATAAAGAACAATCCTATTACTGTAGATTGTTTAGCCTGGTGGTCCCCTAGGTCATGCCTGTACTAGCAACCCATTCTTCCCCTTTCCCTCTTAGGTTCCTTTTCTATCTGTTCTTCTTTGGATGTCAGCTCAGGCACTACTTCCTCAAGCAAGCCTGTGGAAGCATTTGTTATGGTTGTGGTTTTTACATTGTATTAGTGGTTATTTCCATTTCTTGTGCCAGGCTCTTGCCTGGTTTTGCTTGCCATAGCACCTGTACCTGGCTAGCATAATGCCTTCCTTCCTCATGCACGGAAGGCTTCAGAGTTCACTAGGCGAATGGATATGTGAGTGGCGAGACTTGTTTATACCAATCAAACAAAAACAGCCTTTGCTTTTAATCCAAGGTGTTGACTGTACGAAGACAGACTACATCTCAGTAGTGTTAGACAGGAATTGCTGTTCACTGGGGTTTTGACTGAATAAGATTGAGAGCAGGAGCATCGTTGTTTTCCTACCCAACAACCACACCTGCGGCACACAGGCTGAGTATCATCTGCCAAAGCACTTGGGACTGGAAACGATTCCAACTTCAGGATTTTCAGATTTGAGAGTATTTGCATAGACTTTAAACTGGTTGCAGATCCCTAATCTCAAGTAGAAATGCTTCAAAACCCAGGAGTTGTGCAATTCCACTGTGATTTTGCCAGCCTCTGGATATGGTTCTGCTGGCCAGTATCCCTCCTTAGTGGAAGGCTGAGGTTGAAACTCTCTAAGAGTGACCTGGATTATAACACGTAAGATCTGCACTGTCTGTTGAGACCCTGGAGTGTTTATGCCCAGAAGACGGCTTGATCTTCTCTTTCGGTTGTGAATTACTATTAAGCTTTGGGGAGTTACCACATCAGCTTATCCCAGTGCTGTTTTTAATGGTGTTAGTGGAGTTAAAGAGACTGTTTGGGGAACATTTCATTTACTCAAACTGTCATCTGCCCTCTAGGTTGTTAACCCTAGTCTTATATGACTAAGGGTCAGAAGCTGTGCTTCTTGGAGCATTCTCTTGTTTTGCCCACCAGCCTTTTCATATTATTTCCCTCAGCTTTCTGTACCACATTCTGAAAGAGGCAAATGTTTCAATGAGATGCCATTGGCGTGGGAATTCCATTAGAGATCTACTACTTGGTGAAGGAGAAAAACTATGAGAGATCCTGTTCATTAGAAAAGTGGGTAAGACTTGTTAGATATGGGAATCAAAAGCAGGAGACAGAAAGTGGGGGGGGGGGAGTAAGTTAGAGAGAAAGTTGCCAAAACAACAACAAAAAGAATGCAGTTATGAAGAGTTTCCTGCCATGTTCCTCCATGGCATCCCATGCTTCAGTCCATCCTCCATACAGGCCCACAGCCTCTGAGTCACACCGTCATTGCTGAGTGACAGAAGAGCTTGTCAAGCATAGGCCCGCCTGCCCTGAGCCCGCTGCTGCAGTCTGTCTAGCCAAGCCAGCTTATTACAAAGCAGGCCTAAGCTGCAGCGTCCCTTTGATAGCAGAGCAGAGTACGATTGTGAAGGAAGGAGTGCAGCGTGCTTGTGGGGAGCTTGCTGAGCACGCAGAAGCTGCAGATTCCACCCTGGCACTGGAAGGAAAGGAAAAGGTGCATTAGCCAGGGACAGGACCCAGAAAGAGAAGGGAGCCATGGTGCGGGGCCCACACTGAGTCACGTTCTCTAGCTGTCTTCTGAGTGTGCTACGTGTGCATTAGTCCTTCCTCTTTAGTTCTATTTGTTAAAAAACCAACAGTCCATTGTTAGGTCTTAGAAATTTGACCGTTTTTATAGCCACCTACAGCTCGATCTGCCCAGCTTTGGGAAAGTGTGTCACCTTTCTGTGTGTTGTTAACAGGGCCCTTGTGCACGACAGCCGGCATAACCTACAGCTGCGGGGCCTGGTCGTGCTCCTCATCTCAAAGGCTGCGGGGCCCAGCGCTGGGGATGCTTCGTGTCAGAACTACGACATGGTCAGTGGGATATACTCATGGTGAGTCTTCCAGCATTGCTCTCCGGATTGCAGAATCACTCTTTGTTCCTTCATCATTTTCTGATTCTAAATCAGATTTTAAAAAATTATATATATAATTTATATCATATAAATTAAAGCCCCTTGTTTATATTTACATTGCTTTTAAAATTAGAGTTTGGAGTCCCTAAGGTAGTTTAGCGGTAAAAGTTCCTGTTGATAAACCTGATGGCCTGAGCTTTCTACTCAAGGACCTTTTTGGTAGAAGGACAGAAGCAACTCCCAAAAAGCTG